>NW_020448886.1:642211-652957 GCF_003343035.1 Apteryx rowi | reverse complement strand
GCAGGGGGGTTGGACTAGATGATCTCCAGAGGTCCCTTCCAACCTCAGTGATTCTGTGATTCTGTGATTCTGTGATTTGGAGAAATGTACATGTGGACAGGAGAGAAGTTCATTCAAAAATGTCAGGGAGGTCATACCATTTATACAAGAATGTGAAAGAGGACATGGAGAGGATTAAAGAGAAATGGGCAGAACAGCAAATGAGCCTGCCAAGAGTCTCAGAATTTGGCCAATGTTAAATTTGACAATGAAATAGAACAATTTGAGTACTGGTGCATCAGCTGGAAACATGAAAGAGAAGCAGTATTTAATTATTTTATAATTACACATACCACAACCCTATTACCCCATGTAAAAAGAACCGAATATGCAATTGTTTTATCCAGCATTCAAAAGTTACAAAATGTTGGCATTTGCCCATGAATCCTGTACTCAGCCATTTTTCTGCACTACAAAAAAGCTTTTCAGTGCATTATTCCCATTCTGAATTTCCCGGTGGAATCCCACACCTTCCAAGTCTACAATGGCATTTTCCACATTTTTGGTCCTTCCTTTTCACAATATATGCATCATATTGATTGATTTGGAAAAAAAAAAAGCTTCTGAGGCAGAGGCAACTGTCCTGCATTATGAATAGAATACCAAAGTATAGACAAACCAAATGACTCGTACCAGGACACCATGGACGTCTGTGGCAAAATCCCACTTCCAGTACGTTAACTTCAACATGCTTTTACCCATCTCTCCAGCAACACATCTAAGCCAGCCTGGACTTTATGGGAAGGCTCTGCAGAATGGGTGGACACAGGTAACTAAGGAATCTTCCTTCCTCTTAATTTGCTGTGATGTTATCATGAAAGTGAGAACACTGCCAGTTCTCAAAGATCTTCTAATCATTAGCATTTTAATTAAAGTCCTAGCTCCTGGAATCATACAGCCACATGAGAATTCAAATACTTTTCTTCAAAGGACATCTCCTACCTTGTGCTCGTAGAAACAATTTTATCTAAAATAGTGAACTGTTAAGAGCCTCAAAATGCAATGAATATAACCCAAAATGCACATTTTAAAATCTCCTGTTTTTTACGAATTTTTTTTTCTGGATTGATTTATGATATTTTAATGCTTAGTGCAATTTGAAATGCTGAGTCATAATGGAGATGCTAAGTGACCACTCAGTTCTCTAGTACCTTGGCTTACAAATGCATTAGTCCTGAGTGAGGAATGACTGTTTTATGTTGTTTCAGCTGTAGACAGCTGGCTGGCACAGCCAGGTGCACATTGCTCAGTTTTCTTATTTGGCACAGTTGAAATAAAAACAGAACTCACTGAAAGTGACTCTTATGTCACTGATGTAATTTTTTTTTGCTATTGCAAAAATTCCCCAAATCTCATTGCTTTAATGGTTAGGAGTCGTCTTCTAATTTTCAGCTTAAATTAACACATTGCCAGTTTACACCCATTTGTTTTGGTGTCAGCATTATTCTCTGACTTAAATAGCTTTTCTGGGTCTTTGCTCTGTGATGCTCATCCAGGACCTAATTCATGCATAGTTCCACTCATCTGAGCCACAAGTAAGTCTACTGTGGCCAGTGTATATACAGCAATACAAGCCTGAGTTGTGTAAAAAGAGAGAACCTGGTTCCCTGGGATTTTTCTGCAACAAGCTACCATTGCATGATAAATGAAATGAACAGTCCCAAAATCAAAGGAGGTTACAGAGAAATAAGTAGGCACAGACCATATAGGAATAGCCCCAATCTCTGTGTAGATGATGGATGGATGGGTTGTGTGGTGAGTGCATCATGTAACATGAAGCACTCCACATATCATAACAGCAAGCGCTGACGAGTAGGGTGGGAGTAGGGGGTAGCCTCCCAAGAAATCCCAGCCTGCCAAATTTGTTAACTATTACATCTATAAGTACCTATCAGAATAAGGGTTACAAGGGGAAATTATAGAAACAACCGACATAAACTTTGAACGAAATGTGTTTTTTTTTTCAAATGGGGAGAAATGGATAAAACAGAGTTGGTCAGTTTGGGGATGGAGCTAGAAGATAAATTGCCTAGAGTAATATTAGGTCATTTTTATAAAGCCAGCTGTTACTCTGATCATTAACTAATTAGTCTAAGTAAGCAGCTGCTTTTCTTTTCGAGAAGTTTCATTGAAATCATGGAATTAAGCATATAAAGTGAGTGAAGAATCAAGTCTTTTTTTAGACATTGATTTAAAGCCTTAATTTTCCCTCAAATACTGGCTTTAGCTTTCAAAAAGCTTTCAGTTTCCTCTATATCAGCTTCCCCTGTGGAATACTACAATTTTTTAATTTTCCAAGGCTTTGACAGCTTTGAAAAATAGCATTATATTTGGAAAAGTAATTTTTTCAAATATTCTGATACAAAACAGTCTAAATCTCAATGAAGTTACTAAATCCTTCCATTTACTTCAGGAAAATTTTGGCTTTGGCCTGGATAACTTCTAAAAACCATAAAACTAGTCCCATTAAAGAACACATCGTGATTTGTAAGGAGATTTTAAATGAGTTAGCAGTTCTTTGTGAAATTCAGTTAGGGCATTTGCAGAAACATAGGTCTTCATTCATTAGGATACATTTGATTTCATTAATTTTTATACAACATCTTTTATTTACATTTCAAAGACCTAATCTGTAACACTATTTCAAGACAGAAAAAGTACTCCAGATGTCTGTTATTTCACCCTTTTAGAAGCTAGCGTTTAATCAAATCTTCACAGCTTTTACTGTTACCACATCTCAGCAAACAGATAAATAAGCAAGTAAAGATGTATGCCTCTTCTAATGCTACCTGCTTTATAATTCAGGCATCAGGCATCTAGAATTCAGCAGAATTCTTTTGACAATCTATAGCCAAAGTTATAATATATACACTGCTCCTGAAAACTCTCAATGAAATCTCCACTAGTCCTAATATCTTCGTATGAAACATTTATCTCAGCAGACACTGGATACTCATACAAATCTAGGCTAGGATTTGCCTTTGAAAAGTGAAGTAGAAGCTCCTGTAGAACATCCAGTATAGCACTGCATTTGTTATAGGGTTTCCCTTCCCATTATAATGATCTTCATAAAAGTTTTTAAAAGATATAAGTGTAGCTAATAGACTGAACAGCTATGAAATAAAACCAATTAGTAAATCCTCATAGCAGTGTGTTTGTGTGTATGTGTAAAACATATAAATCCTCCCCCAAAACCCCTTTAGATCACTGGAATAACCCATTTGATTTAGCAACAATACTAACACACTCCTAATGATTCTGAAGGAGTATAAATTTATTTCTTTATATTTAGTGTGCTAAAACTGAAATGCAAATTGCTGAATGCCAGCTGCAAAGTAGGATCTCTAATATTTCAACATCACACAGAGAATTTTCCAAGTAATTGAAGTCTACAAATTTAGAGAAACCTTAATCTTTAGCACTTTTCCAAAGTAGTAATAGCTTTGTCTTGGGAAACATAAAGGACTCTACAAAAACTATTGTTACATTGTATGTTTGACTGCATACTATACAAATCTAGAGAAATAAATATTGCTTATTATACACCCAATAGCCAAGTCATGTCTAGCCTTTCTTTCAGCTGCTGAACCTGAAGCTACAGCATGAGCTATGGATTCTGGAGTCCCGACTTAAGCAAAAGCCCAGGTGCAGTAAGTCATTCGGCTGAATCACCTGGCTGTTCGGCACCTGGAAGACAGTCCAGAACTTGAAGTACTGGCTACCTTCACTGTATTTAGGAGACTTAGGCATCTGAGTGCAGTAACAAGCAACTAGCTTGTCCAAACAGCATTCAGCTGCCCAGGACAGCTCATGTAAAAAGCTGAGTATGGGGAAGCACATCTGAAATTTGTCCTCCTTTGGGAGCTGGTCTTTCAGAAGCATTACTAGAATCCTCTCCTGAGAGTGAGTGTCTGCAACTTTCTCCCAAAGCAACAAGCAGAAATTACTCTTTTTAGAACAGTCAGAGAAAAGGCAGCGGTAGTAATTTATGCATTGTATCCAGTAAGTGAATAATGAAATATAGAGAAGTAGGAGCAGGCATAAAAACTCAGATTTCCTCCTTTGGAGTATTATCCTACTGATTATCCTACTGACTGTCCTATGTCCAAAAGTCTGAAGCAGATGCCTAAGGAATAGGAAGAGAAGGGCAAACTTACATGATATGTTTGAAAACCTCCTTGCAAACTCTCTCAGGTTCTATTTACAGATCCAAAAATTCCTGAGACAGGTGTGGTTTCTATCTGCTTAGCAACCCTCAGTGGGCATCTCTTTCAGGAACTTGTCCAGTATCTCCTCAAAACTTTTTGCTATCACAGCAACCTTTAGCAAAGAGTTCCACAAATCTATTGCCTGTTGCAGGAATAACTACCCTTTTATTTTATTTTTTTTAATTCTGGCTCCTACTGGCTTCATTCCTCAGAAGAGATATCTGTTATCACCCCTGTCGTCCTTCTCTTACTCTTTTCCAGTTCTACTGTGCCCTTTACGAGATGAGGGGATCATAAGCATACGAAATATGTAAGAAGTGGATTAGCTATGATTTTGTTGCTTTTTACTTTTTTTCCCCCAAGGCAAAATGCTTCAGCTTAGTCAAGAAGTCTGAAGAGTCCAGAACCTAATGCTTACAGACAGAAGAATTAGGTTAAAACCCCTTTCATTCAGAACAGTTCTGCCCTCTAGAATAGCTTTCCTTGGTAAAATGCTTCAATCACTGGGCAACAACATGAGAAGAGGGCACAGTCATCATCTCGTCTTAAATAGAAATAACAGCAGCACTTGGATCAGGGTTCCTGTTCTTACCAATGTGTATTTAGGGAAGCTTTCCTGATTTAGAGATCAGGGAATTTATCTGAAAGAATATTTGGATCTGGATCCCAATTCAACTTAGGAGGGAAAGAGGCACCGAACTGCATATAATAAGGTTACTTAACACAAATGTAGAACAGGTATTTCACTTGCCAGAGAGCTTCCAAGGAAGCCCCTAAAGGTACTAGTTGAGTCAGGGACACTTTTAATTAAAATTCTGGGTTCAGGTATCTAAGTTCCACCGGTCCTCCTTTCAGTGCTGACTTTCCTTACTAGATTTAGCCACAGTAGTTTTGTCATCAACAGGACTTTTACAGGAATAAGGACTTTTGAAATTAGCTAATTTCATCACTAACTACTGGAGTCTTCTATTAGTAGTGAAAAATGCTGATTTCTAGGGTGAAATATAGCTACTTCTGGTTGAACAAAGAAAACCTAAGTCCAAATATGGGCAAAAAGTAGCTAAAAATAGGAGCTTCTTAGAGCCCTGTCACATCTACAATAATCCATGATACTTTGGACAGTGCCAAAGTTTTTCTTAGAAAGTCTGCTATTTAACTTTGACCAAATGATCTCAAAATATCACCTTGTGAAGCAATTGGATAAAAAAAAAGTAAAATATACCTACATCCCACTTCTAAAATCTCCACTAAATCATTCATTTCCACCTGAGACTCAAGACTGAATTGACTGGCATCAGTAATTTGTATTCAACAGGCAACCTGCACCATACCTTCCTACAAAAGTACTCTACCGCCAACAATTCCTCAAGAACCTGCTGGAGCCAAGTTTCATTTATAGCCCTAACCTCTCTGAAAAAAAAAAAATGCTACTTTTCATTAAGTGGATTTTTCTTATTTAATACTGTAACTCTTTTTCTTCCTGTTGATTTATCTCTCTATTGCAGAACCCTTGACATGTATTCAAAAAGGTAACTTTTGTCTTTATGGGAAAAGAAGCTTATTGAATAGCCAAAGGATGTCTCATACAGGAAAGCCACATAAATGGTGCATGAAGCTGTAAGAATCAAGCTGTTAAATGGAAGACCGGGGCTCCGGAACTAACTCAGACTTCCAGGCCCTAGGGGGAATACTGAGAAGCACTGCACATTTGAAGAGGAATTGAAATTGTCAGCGAAAGAACAGAATCTGTTCACCCTTAAGTTCCTAATTAGACAATTCATAGTGAGAAGTGACCACTTAAATGATGAGCACAGAAGATGAAGGAAATTGCCTTCCTTAAGAAACAGGCAAATGCCTGCATTAATAAATTAACATCCTTATTTATAATCCAGATTATAACTCTAATGGTTTCAATTCACACACACAATTGGCACAGCAATTTTATATTTATTATTTTTTCCAGGAATTCAGACAGAAGAGTATATTTAAAGGAAAAGTAATGCCAAATACAACCTAGAAAACTTTCTTTTTATATTGTGTTGATTAAATGTTGAAAATTGCAGTTTTAGCTACTTTAGATATGACCAATACACTAATGTGCTGAGTAAATTTTCACTGAAGTTAATTTTTAAAATGTCACTAATTTCTGCACAACTTTTCATATCTGCCAGTATTTGAACTTATGTTCACACATATGCACAACTTTATGTTGTGGCATATATCAATCTCTATGATACCAAAATGCATAACATCAAATATAGATGGTTAAAATAGATGGTTAAACAATTCTAAAACTCTATTTTTTTTTAATCTCATATGTTTTAGATATTGCAGGACTAAATTTCTCCATAGGAACTAAGTAATAGCAAAAGATTATCATCCTAGTGTAAAATAAACTACAGCATTAAAAGTAATATACAGTAATTCCACTCTGATGTAATTTAGCTTGAAGTATGCTGAAGTTAATATCTGACCTGCAAAAATAGTATCAGTATATGAGGTTAGAGATAAAAAATACGATCTGATCCCATGTTCCTTTAACAGTCCAAAGACTTACTGAATCCAAATGTGCCTGCATGAGAATGAACAGAATGTGTGAGTGGATTTAGAAAGTGCAGCCAATGCTGTCCTTCTATTCACATTATTATTAATTGGGGCCATTCAATAAAGAGTAGAGAAGTTCATTTTCTTGTTGGTAGTGAAATATATGCTGTCTGCTAGCTTAGAAATGCAATCCTAATGTCAGCTGTATAATAAAAAATAGAACATTTAGGGAAAAAATACTACTTTTGTCTGAATAATGTCACGTTACTGGGATGCCAGAAAGAAACTGATATTGAGAGATCTTTTCTAGACAACAAAAACTTAAAGTGCTACACTACTAATTGAATAATTAGTAGAGTTTAATTAGTTGCATTTGAGATGTAAAAGCCTGGCTGAGGTCAGACACTGATAGCAATAAAGCGTAGATGAGATAATTTTGCAGTGACTTTATATGTTGGGGGGAAATCATCCACATCTTTTGCTAGTGAGAACAGAGAATATTTTTTAGGCCTTATCTAAATATTTACATCTCTCTGATTCAAATTTAGCCACATTTATAATGTAATTTGTTAAAACATCTTCCTGTTTCTAGTAACATTTTCTTGCCTGTGACAATTCATAGATAATCTAGTTATTGAAAAGACTTCAGACATTTTTCCATAAGTATAATAAGACAAAATCTATGAAAAAGATGTACCCCACTGACTTTAAGTCAGTTACATGGAGCACATCAGTAATCCAGGACAGAATTTCTAAGAGTATCTCCAGCCTGAGATACCTACTGAATAAACCTAATTACAGATTCATATATTTCTCATTAAAAATACAAATGTAAAAAAGTAAGTGAACTGTCCACAAAGGGATTTTTTTTCTTTAATCTTAATAAGAGCAATAACTTCACAGGAAATCTCTATTCTATTCGGGAGCATCCCCAAATAACCACACTACTCATGCCCTTACTTGTGACTGAATAGCACCTTACTCCACAGGTTGTCCCATTGAACTTCACTGACTGACTCTCACTGTGAATGCTGAGGTAATACTCTACTCCGCAAATAATTACATCAGTGCTGCTCTTAGCTTCAGTAACACAATGGAGGAAGATGCTATTCATAACTCAGGAAGGATATTAGAATCAGGCCTCTAAGCATTTCTTCAATAATACAGAGAACAAACTGTCACTGTCTTGTCATTCCCAAAGGAACTTTTTTGCCTTAGTCTACTCTAATAGGTTTTTCTTCGGTAAGGTTGATTTGGCCTTCTTGTCTTGTCTAAACACATATGAGACTGAGATTATCTACAATAACAAAATAACAATAATAAAACTCTCAAACAGATTCATTAGAAAGAATCTCCTATAAGGCTTACAAATTGCCTTGCTCTCTTTTGGGCTGAAACTCTCAAACTAGTAAGCGTAGTCTCCAGATGCACCAGCAGATTGTCACACTCTTCAGCAATGACCCATTCACAGACCCCTGATTCTGATGTGACATGATTTCTTGCATACCAGAAGTACCTCATGATGAGAACTAGCCTGCCCAATACAGTCTTCTTTTCTCACCAAGCCCTAGGAACCATAACACTGTCAATATGCAATCATTTTATTTTTGTTATGAGAAAACAGAAGGAAATTACTTCAAATCCTAAAAAATATTTAATCTCATGAACAAATAGTGTCAGGTGAGAGCATACTGCGCTATGGGGAGATATTCAAAGAGGAAGATATTTAGATGAAATCTGATTAAATCTGTCTAATAACCTGTACAGTGCATCCATTCTTGGGAACAATCATGTCATTGAACACACCAAGCAGTCTAGCTCATGAGTGTTCAGAATGAACCACCATTGAGACCAAATCATCCATCACATCTAGAAAGGGTGTCCCCTTCAGGTCAGGTCTGAAAACAATAGTGTATCAGCGTAGAGAAAAAAAATGTAGCAGCAGCTTGATTATACCTCATGTGTGAGTAAAAAGATGTTGGTTTCCCATACTGACAATCTTTTAAATTCATGAGTATAACATACATAAGCACACCAAGTATTTGAATATTACATTATACATAAACACCTCATCTCTAAAAAGACATGAGATGAAATTACTAAGAAAACAGAAGTTTCATTAGAAAAGTTATGTTTGTGTCTTCCATAGCTTAAAAGATGGTAGGATCATATGAACATGAAAGTTAGGCTCCAATACAGAATCATGTTGTATTACATTACATCATAGTATGCTGACCTATATCCACACATTTTCATATACCTGTGCACACATATACAAACACCTGACAACTTCATCCTTTAAATAGGCTTGGGGGTACATTTGATTTTAGCAAACAGGCTGGGAACACAAGAAAGACATTATGAAAACTTATCAAAAGTTTTACGATAGGTCATTCTTTACCAGACTACTATAAGAAAAGTATATTAGTGTATGTTTCCAGATTTCCTGGGTTTAGAAACACATAAGTTTAGAAACGACATTAAAATGCAATAGGACACATCAAAAGTTAGTAATGCCTTTATAAGGATTATACATTTTCATTACAGGTCAATCACATTCATCACATTTAATGTTGAATTATTCCATTAAACTTTAGGAAAGGAGATACAAACTTTTTTTCACATCACAACACATAAAAAATAGTTTCTACTAATTGGCAGAACTAATATGAAATTGCTTTCACTCTTAGTAACCCAACACCAATCTTTGTTTATAAAGCTTATGGTTTCAGAAGCAGCACCACCTATTGGATGAAAAATGTAGGTTAGTATCTACTTTATCACGAGAGACCTATTGTAAAACAGGTTTTGTATACAGTGGGCTGAAGATCCTAAGTTCCTCGTACTTCAGTACTAGCAAACAACTAATATTTTCTGGTGATCAATTTGATAGAAGCTCATAGGTTCAAAACAAATATTCAATACAATCCAAAGCCATCACTTAAGCTCTTAATATTTATTTGACAAAGTATTTAAGACTGCACTTCCAACAGCATCAATTGACTCACAGGGATATATATAACACCGAATAACAGAACGCTGCACGGTTTTTAGGATGGACTCCAGTTGCTCAGATTTGGATGAGTTTAAAATTAATTTGGCTATATTAGTAGTCCTCTAAAATCAGTATAGGAATGCATATTCTATACGGAATCTGTGTCCCATGTGAATGAATGAATGAATGAATCGTATTTTGCTTTTAAACGCAGCAGGTATATCTCGTCTTAGGGCAATCACTGACTTCACCAGTTCTTGGAAAGCCTGAAATGTTGCACCCATCACCGGTTCTCTTCACAACTGTTAACGCAAAAGGCTAAAGTAAAATTTCCCACCCCACGCCCGCAGAGGCAGGTGAAGCCCGATGCCGGCACCGCTTGGCAGGCTCCCCCCTCCCCGGGCTGCGCGGCGGCGGGGCACGGGGTGCGGGCTCTGCACCCGCGCACCCCGCGCCGCGGCTCCCCGGCGCGGCTCCGCGGGCGCGCTCGCCCCGCGGGACCTTCCCGCAGGCCGCTGCGGCCGAGGCAGCGGGCTCGTTCCAGCCCACTCTGTCCCCGCCGGGGGCGGCACGGATGTCCCCGCATCCAGGGAGCGCGGCAGCGGCAGGCGGAGGTAAAAAGGGACAGGAGAAACATTCCCGTCCATGATGCTGGCGGTGTTTCCATGGTGCGAAAGCGACGGTGATTGCGCCTGGATCGCTAAGCAAAAGGCGTCAGAGGGAGAAAGCCCCCTGGAGCCAGAGGAGAAAAGTTGGTTGGAAACGCAAAGATTAATTCATGCAAATCTCACTCACCCACTCTGAGGATACAGACGAGCTGGATACAAGCAACCAAACGCCCTAGAATGAGCATGTCCAAATCGTCCTGTTCCTCCGCCGTCCGCGCGTGGGTCCGCCGGCCCGTCTCCCCGGCTGGCCGTCTCGCAGCCCGCCCGCCTCCCCCCGCAGCCGCGCCTCTGC
>NW_020448886.1:565173-641992 GCF_003343035.1 Apteryx rowi | reverse complement strand
GGGCAGCGGGTGTGTGTGCGCGCGTGTGAGTGCGTGTGTGAGTGTGTATGGGTGTGCGCGAGTGTGCGCGCGCCGGCTCGCGCGCGGATGGGAGGGGGCGTGAGTCGGGCGGGCTCCCCCGGGACACCCGTCCTCCTCCCCCCATCCAGCTCATGCGAAGGAAAAGTTTATTTAGCCGCGGGGGTGGGGGGTGGGGTCCGTGGGTTCCTGAGATTTCGGAGGTGGGGGCGGCCCCGCACGGTACCGCCAGCGGGACTGCGCAGCCCTGCGAGCCGCGCGGCGGTGATGCAGGTCGCAGGGACGGGGAAGCACCATTAAAAAGCTGTCGGCTTCCAGCGATGATTTAAGGGCCCAGTCTTGCAAGCAGTTACTGCTGAGGGTAACTGTGCATGATCGCAGGGCGTTCAGTGGGGCTCGTAAGCATTACTGGGCTGTAAGTAGGTGGCGTCTGCAGGCGGCTCCCCGGACCAGGAGGCGCAGCGGAATACGTGTTCCCTGGGAGCTGGCGTGGGAGCGGGGGAAGGGGCTTGGAGTAGCACAACATCGTTATTCGCGGTAGAAGTGGGTCAGGGCGCGGGCACTGGCATCATTTCTGTGGGAAGATAAAACGAGACCCTTCCCCCACCAAAAACACCCAAACCCCAAACCACGCGAACGATAGGTGAAAAATTAAGGGGAACAAACAACACGTCCAGCGGCGGGGAAGCTCGCGCGGCTCTCGCGGGGCGGTGGCGGGGCGAGCCTGGCCCGCCTGGGGCTCCGCACGCGGCGGGGGCGGCCCCGGGGCTGGAGCCGCCACAGCCGCCCGCTCCTGGCGCGGCGCGGCACGGCTCCGCAAGCCCCTGTCGGAAAGAGAGCAGGGCCGAGCCTGCGCGGGGGGCTGAGCGGTCTTCGCAGGGGTGAGATACTGGGTCTCCAACATCCTGGTGCCAAAATGCATTTTTTAAAGATTTGAGTTTCCCTGCATACCCCACGCAGGGGTTAGAAACAGCTTTGAATGATAATCTAGCCTTTAGGACTGTCACAACACACGCATGGTCCTCTGCTTCAGCCTGCGTCCTCCAAAGTGCAGCCCAGGAGTGGTGTGAATGGTTTCTGTGTTTGCGATGCTGAACATCCCATCTGAGTGAAGCCGTCTACTCAGCATGGATGTGATGTGACTTTTAATGGGGGACAACCTAAGTGTAAAATCACTTAGTGCTTTATAGGTAGGTTGCTCTATGAGGCCTCTCACTCTTCAGGCATAGGAGCCACTTCTGCCATCTTCTCCTTCAAGGAAACAAAGAAAAAAAATCCTGTGTCAGCTTTTCATTTCAATGTCCACTTACTCTACCTGGCTGCTTAGGAGGTTATGAGCTATCTTGACATGAAGCAAACTGGAAACTTCTGAGTGAACAAAACTTACAGGAGACATTGCCAATGATGTTCAAGGAGTTGATTGTGTTTGGAAAGTAGACAGTAGACATGTCTTCTCATGCAAGGTCAGCATCTTTCAAGGTGCTACAGAGTTTGCATACAATAGGGGTTGGTTCATTAGCAGAAGGATTAGCTTTGAATGACAGTTCTTGTTAAACTGACTTCTGGTATCATGGGAAGAAGCAAGTTCTGTGTGCTGAGCTTCCCCAATAAAAGACTGTTTTAGAATAGTCCTAAGGGAAAATACTATTAAAGACTTCAGTCAGCTGATTTTGATGTTATTAAAAGAACCCAGATGGCAGGAAACAACTGTAATCACCTCCAAACCTATATACATGCAGACATGCTCAAACACACTGGCAGACATATGCAAGACAAAATATTAATAACAGTAGATAATATATTCAAAATAAACCCCAGCTCCAACACCATTTTGCAATTTGTTTATTTTCTGAGTAGGAGTAAGAATTATATAATACTGCAAAGCAAAATATATATGTGTTATTATAATATACTGTGTAAAGTATGTAGTACTCTACATCTTTGAAAGCATACTAAGGAAGAACATGTGTTCAGAAGATTTTGTTAAAGGCCACAGATGGGAAAGAAAGCACATGTTCAGTCACTCCAGAGGTGATTTTCCACTGCCATGCCTATTATGCAGTCATTTGATTAGACCCAAATGGAGGGTCAGGCATGCATGGACAAATAGTGTTGCTAATGCCTCAGGGACTGCAGTAATGCATGGCTCTCAGGCAAATCCTCCACTTGGCTTTCCCCTCAAGCTAGCAGGTAGATGTAGCTGGATTATGCTGCCTGTGAGTATGTATGAGCTTGCAGCAGCTGACTTCACCCTTCACCCTGATGGGAACCACCTTCTTGTCAGTGCCTTCTTGTCTCCAGGTCCTAAGTCTTGGTCAAAAGCTTTGTGACCAGATCAGTGCTGAAGGATCAACTCTAACAGCTATCAATTTGGCTATCAGGTCTGAGTAGGTGTTGGAAAACCTTCGGTTGGGTTGGTATGTTCCCTTTCCTACAGGGTTTCTTTAAGAATTGCCTTTTATTTAACCATGAAGGAGTTATCCATCATGAACACACCCACACTCAAGGGCAAGCACAGCATTCATAAATGGTACAGCTGTTTCCCAGTTCTTCACAATAAATGGCTATACAGACAGAATCTCATCCTGACAGGGTCTCTATGTCAATAGGTAATTTTCACTTCCAATAGCAATACACTGTAATATTTTACAAGGAGAAAAATAAACCTTTAGGACAGATCACCAGTGAATGTGTCAGATATTTGAAAATCATATGACATCTTTGCATGAAGAATTTAGTGTCCTCAAAGCAAGACTGCAAATGTGGTCTTGCTGAGTAACTTGTGCAGTTTTGTAGCCTGTAATATATAGATAATAAGGACGGATTATAAGGGTCACCTCTGGCCTTTTAGTGTCTATATACACCTGGTCAGAATAAGAATAAAATGATAGTATCCTGATGTGATGGTATTTTATAGCTAGGAACAGGTATCGATGAATTAGAAAAGACACAAAGCTAGAGGGCAATTCCTGCAATATCTCTCTGGTTCTTGCACTGGAAGGATGATTGGTGGAGAAGCCTTCTGTATAGTTTAGGAAACACTTGACTGTAGTAGGGTGATTCAACTGTTCTTCAACTTTAACCATAAGTCATGACATTTTAGCTTGTGCTAAGGTATAATGACAGGTAAAATTCACCAAAATTTATTTGGAAATAAGAAAATCTGTCAAGCAAATCATTATCTTAGTTATAATTACATGATTGCTATTACTGCTCCTACTTGCTCTTATATAAATATAAATAATCCACAACATGATATAGTAGCAAGCCGACATGAAAAGGTGGGTTTATATTTAACGTTTCAAGTTTCAATTCCTTTGAAACCTAAGGCTTATTTTCATCACTATAATTTGGTAAATATTTGGGGATTTGTATAATACTCTCTTTCATTACTTAATATTTCTACTTGTCCTTTTTTAGAATATTAGCAAATCTTGATGAGAAATAGGTCCCTCTTATTTCTGTGTTAATATTTTCCCCTTTTGATAAGCCTTTCCCTTTTTATGTTTTGTGATTTCTTTGTTTAATTTTCAGCCTTATTTTATTCTTCTCATCTGATATTGAGTATTTTCTTCAAATCTGCTCTTTTTATCCATTGTTATGTTTGTTCTCAGTCTAAATGAATCTCTTCTCAGTGTTGATACTGTATTTTCTCTTGTATTGTGACAATCTTGTTATTTTCCAGGGTGAGTCATTCTGTTTCTTGTTCAGCTTTTTTCTAGCTTGTTTTGAGTGCTTATGTTTTCTAGAATAATGCCAATTTCTTATTGCATTTATCTCCTGTTTTTCTTATGGTATATGCTTTCATTTTCAGTACTGTCTTTGATACTTGTCATATCCTGTTTTGGGTTTATATAAATCTTTTCTTTTCTGTTCTTTTCTCTATGAAGGCTATTTCATTAGCATCTCTTGATATAATACAGTATGTTAATGGGGCCTTCCATTTTTAGTTTATAATATACTGGAGGAACACATCTATAAATTCAAAATATTAGAAAGGTGTGGAGAAAATGTTGTCCTGGCAATAGTCATTATTACCATCATTAGGAATATCACCCAGCCACATATTACAACAACCAAACTCCAATTCATTAAATGCCATATTTAAGTCAAGATTATCAGATCTGTCTGGTTAGAATACTGTTTTTCAGACAACTTTTTACCCTGAGTAATTAATATTAAATGTCCCTTTACACAGAGGAATATCAGCAGTGGATCTCAAACCTTATTTTTTAATATTAAGACACAAAATGGAAAGTAAAAACAGTATTTATATTTTTCATGTTACCAGAGTTTAAAGATCATTAAAAACTTATAAACAAATTTTTAAAAAGGTGAGGTTTTTTATATTATAAGGGAGTTCCATTTTTTATACTCTATGTGAAGTTGCATTATTTCCATTGTTTTGATTGGCATTGCTCCCCCAAATTCAGCTGCCTCCAGGAACATGGAGAGAAAAGAAAAATGGTGACATTGAACAGCTCATTTGGTCATTTGCTAAACAGAAGATCTAATTGAACTGCTTTTCATAGCTAAACCTCAGGACAGTAGATTGTATATATTTTCCTCTCAGAGAAAAAACAGAATTCAAGAGTTTCGTAGTAGGCAGATGCCATCAAATAATGGAAGAGCTAGGGGAGACGAAGTCTGTTCAGATAGTCTAGTTTTATTGTTTTAGTTCTCAGTAAGAATCAGTTGAAAAGAGCCAGGACGCTAGATGGACTAAAGAAAGCACAGTTTAAATCTGTTTTAGCAAGTGTCTATCTCGACTAGCTATGGAAAAGGCTTCAGTACTGTCTCTTCTGGCAAAGCAGATATCCTGATGACAGGTTCATGGCTAGAAATCTTATCTGTTTTTCCTGGCTTTATCAGTTGATCTCATAATAAAAAACACATCTCTACAAACTCCGCTCTTCTGACATAAACAGTCTGTACCTAGCTGATACCTTGAGTGGCAAAAGAGCTGCCTCTTGTTAAATCTGCTAAAGAACAACCTTCTAACCCAATTATTTATGAAACAGAGTGGTTATGGAGATTAGTGGCATACAAGAAATAAGCAATCTTGGGCTGAAATGTAAACTTTGAACAGTTTAGCCTTATATATATGTACATGAACACTGACTCAAATTTGTCTACATTCCCTTCATATTCATTTGTAGCTGTTCACTCACAATTTACTTCTATCCCTACAATATAGTAGTACACTTGGGCAAGCTGTAACATTTTCCATGAAGGTTGCACACCATTTTTCCACAAAAAGACTACCTGTGAAGTGAAAGATATACCACTGGCTGACTTTCTTACTGTGCTTTCAGTTCTGAGAACTATGGCCATGCTGTAAAATGCTCTGACTCCAATTGCAAATCTCTTCCTATGTTCTAAACAAATGGATATGCCTCTAGGGGCATTTGGTTATTTTCCCATCCTGTTATGCAGCAATAGAGAAAATTAAAATAATATTTCATACTCCTATTTAGTATTCCTATTCATTTCTGCTTGGATTATTAAATGGAAAATTGGAAGCACAAGCACATCTACTACCACACTAGCATATCACCTTACTGCATAGTTACCTGTTAGCAACACAGTAGTTTCCCACAGATACAGATAAGATTAGCCTTGAAATGATAACTAAAGAGTGAGGAGTAGGAGTGAATTATTTAATGACAGATTCTTCCCCCTCAGTCTCCTAGTCCCCAAACAGATGGTAGCATGACCTCCTGAGAGGTCTAATTTTTTCTTGTCTTTCTGTGGAGGGATAGATATGGAGGTAGAATTAGGTCTGTGTAAATGCCAGAGATGGTTACAGTCTAGTACAAAACCAGTCTGCTCCCTGCTCCTCTGTGAGAACATGATCTTTGAGACATGGTTGAAGCCCACCATCTTTCATGCCACCCATGCACTGAGTTGTGTCTACAAGTGGCAGTTTCACTGGTTTGCTTTCCCTCCAGCTCTTACTGTTGGAAAAACTCTCATTACGGTGTGTAAGAAAGAAAGCAGTTTCTATTCTAGTGAAAAAGGTTTTTTTGCTCAGTAACTACAGAATGAGACACTGTTTTCAGAGGTGTTGGTGGTTAAAAAGGTTCTTTTCCCTGTTGCCTTCTTTTTAAAAGATAATATATGTCCTGACAGGGACTTCAGGAAGTCAAAACAAAGTGTATATTTACAAAGATAATGGCATCTTTTCCAGAATGGAAAACTCCAGTGCATGCTTAAAGTACGTATTAAAGGCACGCATGCAACCAAATACTTGATCATGCAGAGTAAACAAACAAGTTTCTAGGTATGTGACATGCTTTAACAATAGCCCAACTGATTCTTTTAATCAAAAAAAAGAAATTCCCCCAAAACCAGACATCAAACTGAGATTTACTAGGTCAAGTTCCAGCCAAAAGCAAGTTGTTTTGGCTCATTCATAAATCTAATCAAATAATATTTCCTACAGTGATATCACATTTACCAAATTTTTTCTCTTTCATTCTTGAAACTGGTGGCCTTCTTATTAAAGCAGCTGCAGTTGTACAAACACAATAGATATGAAGTCCCTGGAACAATTTATCATAATCATCATGCTTGGGTAAACATTGTTGATGCTGCTGCACAGAGGAGTTTTCAAATAATGCATATTGAATGGTAGAAATAGTTTACTGCTGGCAAATGAAGCACAGATTTTCTTTTTCTTAAATACATTTATCATTTTTTTCTGCAACTACACTGACAACAAATAGTACCACTGAGATAGATTTTAGAAGGCATGTTTCAATTTTAAAATTGGAAATAAAAACAACTTAGATCATGGAACTGTCCTACTATCTGACTGCCATGATTCTTATTGTTTTTAATAAATCTTTTTTTCTTGAAATCTACTATTCAAGTGGCCAGAAAGAAAAATAGCAACAAAACAACAAGGATATGCTGATACGCAATAACCTATCTCAAAAATAGCCACTATTTGTCAAAATTCAAGGCCTGTTTTGACAATCCCACAAATGATACTGTTACATAGGTAGGAAAATAAACAGAGGCAGAGATATTGGCTTCTAGCACATTGAAACAAACGGCACAAGTTTCTCAAATAGGGAAATGAATAGCTAAGTAAAAGAATATTCCTCTTTAATATCTAAAAATATTCAAGGCAGTCACTCCTTTGTAATGGCTCTTGAGATCTCAAAAGGAAGGAGTAGCTTCCTAAATTTGAACAAAATTTAATTGGAAAAAAAAGGCATATTTTAGTTTGGCTATTAAATCTTCAGAGCTGCCTATCAATTTTGGCAACTGATATCTATAAAATATGTAAATAGAGAAAAATGTGATGCACATAGGGAAAAAATGCTAGGTTCTAATAGAAAATGACAGGCTCTGAGATTACTATTACCAGTCAAGAGCAAGATTTGGGGTTATGGTAGATAGTTCTATGAAAATATTAGCTCAGTGCTTGTTAGAAGTCAAAAAAAAAGCAAATATAATCTTAGTAATTATTAGAAAGGGAATAGAGAACAAAACAGAGAGAATCGCTTATGCAACTCTGAAAATCCTTTTCTGTATATATGGCACTTCTAACTCAGATTCTGGATACAAAATGATTCTTTAGAAGTTCAGTTTTTCATTGCACATGCACAAATCCCTAGCTTTCATTCTATGTATGCAGTTCTTGTCTTCTCACCCCAAAAATGACATAGTAAGAGTAATAGAAAAACAACAAGGGTGATAAAAGGTACGGTGTGTCTTCTATGTTTGAGCAACAACAAAGATCTATGTTTGAGGAATTTGAGGGGAAAAAAAGAGTCTAGGATTCCTCAGACTAGAAAACAGAAAATAGATGGTAGAGGTCTGTAGAATCATAAGTAGTGAGAGGGCAGAGAGGGATAAACTATTCACTTTCTTTTCCAACGTTAGGAACTGTTGGCAGCAAATGAAGTTGGTATGAGCCAGGTTCAAAAAGACCCCCAAACCCAAAGTTCTTCCTGCAATGGCAATCAGGCCTGTGGATATCCTTGGCAATGATATTATGGACACAGAGAATTCACATGAGCTCAAGGGCAGACCCACCACTGTTTGGAAGAAAGATTTATTACAGGTTACTAAATAATATAATGTCAGTCTCGGGAAATCTCTGGAAATGGTAATAGTTAGAGGCTGGAGGTTACTAGGAGAAAGTATCATATATATGTCTGATTCTTGCTCTTTCCTAGGCATTTGCTAACTGTTCCTGGTGGAGTAAGAATGGATGCCTTTTCTGAGCCAAAAGACACTTTTGGATTACATTCTTATAGCTGCCTTCATCACAGACAAGTGAGACCTTTAGAGGTCTCATTAACTACAGGCATTATCCTGGGTGAAGACATAAACTACAACACACTTGAATATGCCAGATTAAAGATAACAATGGTGTTTGTCATCCAAATGGCAAAGTATTTTGTCTGTAACTTATGAAGGCACTATTAGATTATGCTTTAACCAAATGTCTTTTGGGGAGGGATCAGAATTTTGAATATTTTAAAATATAACTGGAAAAAATGTAAACATTCCCATGGAACTAAATTTCAGGAGAAAACAGAATCCTATATGTAAGTTTTATGGTTAGGATTAGGGTTAGGGATCAAAGAAACAAGAACTAAGCAGCCAAGTGTAAGGTATACAGGGAGATGACTAGGCACTGGCTTGAAGTTCAGCTACTTAAACACAGGAGAAATTGTGGGACATAACGAATAACAGAGTGAGAAGCTGACAAAAGTTACAGATAGCACTGTGAAGGCTGGCTGGATTTCACAGGTGGTTAAGGGAGGGTTATGTGAGAGATGGCCAAACTTCACAGATAATTGAGGTAGAGTGAGGGGGACCTTTGGGGAAGAAAAACTTCCACGACCAGCAGTATCTGGGCAACTGTATCAATAAAACCACGAAAGGCCGAAATTACCTAGGTAATGGTTTCAGAAATATCAAATGTGGGTGCAGATATAGCAGAACTGGGACCAATGGGGAAAAAATATTTAGGGTTGGGCTGATTATCTGGGAGTAGATCAGAGGGTAGAGACGGAGAGATCAGGTGAATGGGGGAAGAACAAGCATGAGAAAAGGGAAGGATGGGAATAAAAGGGTCTGGTCACATGCAAGCGTGTGGCTGGTCAGTCTGAGCCCCGTGTCTGATCACCATAGTCTATCCTATGTTATTAAACCCTATTGCTAGCTATTTTTCTATGTGAGTTCTATGTTCTGTCTGTGTTTGCATATGAGACCACTAATGAACTTCAAGCCAGACTAGCTGGCAAGTAGGACAACAGTTCTGGATGCCAGCAGCTGGAGGGACTGGCATGCAGGGGCCAGCCTGTGGATGGACTAAGTGTCCAGGGCCAGCTACAGGAGAGATCTGTGTGTATGTGTGTGTGTGTGACCACTACACAACTCCTACCCTGATCAGCCAAACAGAGGAACAGGATCACACCATCTGCCTTGTTCACATTTATGAGAGTGCCGTTTGTGTTTAGGTGGGTGCCAGCAAAGGCACTGATGTCTCTGTTCGTCTGTGTAGTTGGATGTGTTAGTGTGTGTGTGGGGGGAGGTGTGTGGGGGGGGATGGGTGTATTTGTATCTTTGGAATACACACTTAGCCTTGCTACTGGCTGGACTGGAGGTAGGGGAACCACAACAGCCACATCTGTTGGACTGGTCCCAAAGTCCACTGGACTTGGCATCCCTTAACACCAGGGAGATTGATCCCTGTTAGCACACCTGATTCCCATCATGTCTGGCTGATTCCTGTAAAACCCTCTTAGGAAGTAAAATAGTTCCCCAGTGAAGTTTGTTTCTGATTAAACATAATTTTTATTGGAAAACTGTGCCATCAGCATGTTTTCAGAGAGCTGTATGCCGAATGATAACTTTATGACTCATGAATGCTACTGACCTATGTATGGAAACATAGATTCAGAATAAATATATAAAAGACTTAATTTATCCCGCCTTTTTAACTGCCTTACAGAAATATTTGATATAGCCTAAAGAATGGAAGACTGAAAAATAGTTTTCACATATACCACAAGTTGCTGCAAGGAATGGAGAAGAACACAGAGGAGCTGGGCAACTAAAGACACCTAAATGTAAGTGCCTCCAGGATGACTACTCCCATTACAGTTAACAGAGAAATGGTTGGTGTTATCTGAACAGTATGCCAGTGTCTACTTTTCAGGGTCTATTGAATAGCTCTCTAAATTCCACTGAGTGTATTGATTAAGTGTTCACTGAGTACAGTGAAAACTTAGCTTGCATACTTGGAGATATTAAAGACCTTGATTCAGCTTCCTAAATATCTAGTGCCAGCTGAAAACCCAAGAATCTGCAATACCTGCACATTATCCTGTCAGATCTGTCTCAGGAGTTAGACAAGACCTCCACCTTCAAGGAGCTGCATGATAGCCATAAGGCATCTCAAGTGGTACCAGATGCTATATGTGGGCAAATGAACTCATCCATCATCTCCAAGCTGAATTCTCTCCCTGATTTGTCACCTTGAGGGAACTGCTAGGAGCTAAATCCGCAAAGGGGAGTTGGTCCATAGGTGCTGAGTTTCATTCTCTATTACCTTTAGATGCCTGGCTGTTGGAGTAAGATTTATGGTCCTGAGGTAAGTGCTATACCCCACATGAGGTGAAGATGTGTGGATGTTCATCTCCCCCCAGATCTGTATTCCTCCCTGCAGGACTGAAGTTGGTGCCCATACATGATCGGGATCCCAAACCTTACATGTATCTAAGATTACGGGTACTTCTCTGACCTCCTGCCTCTTCCCTGGAGGAGACGAGGAAGATACTTCTGTCATTCTGCTGTAGTGCTTGGCAGAATGGGATTTGGGTGCTTGTGAAGATGACTGCGAGAGAATGCAAGCAGACTGATGTTGCCAGAAAAAAGAGGAGGGAGGGAAATGCAGGCTGTTTGCACAGTGGGGTTAGAGGAGTGGTTGAATAGAGTGCTGTATATGGAAAGGGTGGGCTACCCTATATGAAAATGGGAAAATAGGTCAATGGGATGGCCGAACTGTCCTCTGGGAAAAAAGGGAAGGAATAATACTTACACGGAGGAGGAGGAAGAAATGGGCTGCTCTTGGGCTTGTAGAGAGGAAGGGGAAAGTTGGCTACTTATGTGTGTGGATGATGAAGAGTATAAAGTACTTAAACCAGAGATAAATGAAGCCTCTTCTGGGTTCTGCTCCTTTTTCTGCTCTACAGGTCTCTATCTGCTCAGGGAAGATAATGGTGCTTGTCTACTGACATGGGGATTTTGGAGATAAGAACTCTGAAGAAAGTTCAGTAACAGGAGTAATAAAGGTCTTTAAGGTAAATGTGGTCTGTGTAGTACCTCATACAATCTGTGGCACTCCAAGCTCTATTTATATTAAAGACTCTGTGAAAAGGAAGATTACTATTGCTATCTTTTACCTATATCTAGCATAATTATATATGAAAGTATGAATAACCATGTTGAAACATCTCATATTTAGCTAAATTTTTATTAATAAAAGACAGGAAGGCTTAATAAGTGGGATTAGCACACATGAATAGCTACATTAATGAACCGTTAGCATAAATGAAGTACTTTGAACTTTCATCGTTTGGAACAAATAAGCTTCTTCGTCTCTTGAGTGATTTGTGAATGTACCAAAAAATAACCTCCAACCTTTGATGTGTGAGATAACTACTTTAACAAGGAAGGGTGGAGAGAAAAGTGGAGGATTGTGTGTGTGTGTGTGTTTTGTGTGTATGTGTGCATGCAGTACAGCAAGCTCACACACTTTTTTTTTTATTTTCTAATTCCAAGTTAGCTTTCAGACTCTGGCAATGGTCAAGAATATGGGGGGAAAAAAACCCAACAAATTGAAAAGATTAGGACAGAACTGTAGAATTCTTTCTCTACAACCTACGACCAACTGTAGCCCAAGTGACATGAGTTGCTCCTACTCTTCACTTCACCCTGAGCTGGACAGTCACTTTTGCTAAGGTCTCCTTTATCTACTAGCTGTCCTGAAGTTGACAGTAGCCTAAGAGACTTGCTGCGTGTAAAGGTGTGACAGATTCTGTTAACAGAACTCTGAAAACCACGTCCCTTTTCCACAATCCTAGAGCCTCCACATGCTAAAAGCTTCCAATTAAAACAAATAATGCAATAAAACCTGTGGTTTGCTATCTACTTCTCAGATTAACTGGAAATATACAGTATGCTCCCGTATATCAGAAAACAGGCTCACATCTCCAATTTTTTTATTAAAATGAAAGTAAATACCACAAACCACTTTATGATACTGGCAAGCATATTTGCCATGAAATTAATGATTTTTTGTAATTCACGTCTTTTTATGATGCTGGATTAAGTCCAATTGTCACAGGCAACAAATGTGCAGTACCTATAAAACATCTTGTCTTTTTCATGAAAAAAACAGTTGCATAGTTTCTTGGTATATATGGTAAGCAGAGGACTGAAATATTTTGCTCTTGATTTCTTTGTACTCAGAACTGTGTTTTACAGCATGGATTGCATACATTGAGCAGCTAAGTGTTTTCTTCTCCCAGCTGCTCTCACGTCTCCAAATTTCTGGGGCATACATGACTGTCCAACTTTTGAACTGGCTGTGAATACTACAGTAATGTAAACCATGATAGTTTATGTAAAATGCCACACTAATATACTTACTGCAGTGGCTCTGCAGTAATCTCCACTGAAGATGGGACAGATGGGGAGGACAGCAGTTTCAATAGTTGCCCCAAGTTCACCTTCTGCAAGCATAAGCAAAAGTCCTTACGGTAACTATTTATTGTCTACCCAGGCATTGTGGAACATGGCTCTCCACAAATAGCAGATCTTACAACCATAAGGCATAGATATAAATGATAGTGCAGGTAAGGGAGAATCAGGTTCCTGGCCTGTTAATGGCACTCATGTTTCAAATGGAAAATACCCACATGAATACAGCTTAGTTGATTTTAAGGCTTTAAAATCCTGCTTTAAGGAAACAAGAAAGCATTGATGTGGCCATTTATTTTGTTGCAGTATGTAAAGGGAGGCACATTTTACTTGGTAATGTCAGACAGGATTAAGGGTTAGAAAACCAGTTATCTGGGAGGAGTAGAAGGAGCTGTAAGAACGTGGATCAGTTAGCAGGTTCATCAGGAAAGGATGAGGTGGAAACTAGAGGAAATCTTTGAAATACGATGTAAAGTAACAAATCCAAAATGGTAAAACAACAGCTATAACTGTAATAGCAAAAGGGGGAAATATAAACCAAGGGGAGAGTGTTGATCTTGTCTATATCCCCCAAGAAATGTTCATGTCATTTGTAAAGTGTTTAACAGTGATGTGGAAACAAAGAGTCAATGGTAAAATTCTACTTATTCTCAGTAGGTTCGTGATTTAACTAAATCCATGGCCCATGTAATGTGTGTAATTACTCCATTATAAGTCAGGTCAAAATTTAAAACATCCTTTCTTAATACCTGAACTATTGAGTAAATGGCTGTGTCTGCCTTACCATAGGACTTTCTATAAATGATTCTGTGATGCAAATAGATTACTGGGTAAAAAGGCTGGATTGAAATGCTGTTGTGCCTCATACATCTCTCTCCCAGATACTAGAGGATTGCTTCTAAAACCACACTGTCCTACTGGTGGGGAATGTAGCCTTTAGTGCTGCCTTTACAGTAGATCGGGCCTGGAATAAGAAGGCCTCTAAAAATGTGGATGGCCTTTTCTTTTCCTGATATTTCCTGTATTATTATACAGAAATATTCTCACAAGGTTTAGGTAGGTCAGTGCCATGGGCAGGATCTGTCTTGTGGGTCTTTCTTTTTCTCCATGCAGATAAGACACTCATTGTCTAGTCCCGGGGTATATCTGTAAAAATACACCTGTAGAGTTTTAGGAATGGGATTCACAGTGCTCTAGTACTATGTCTTCTCACTCCAAATCTGTCTCCACTTCACTTCCACTCAACAGAAAAGAGAGCACTGAGGCTTTACAGAGCAGGGTGCCTCATTCATGTTTAGAAAAACAATTCATGTTCATAATTTTATATGGAGTACAGAATTTACAAATACGTTATGGGATGCAGTGAACATGAAATCCTGGCCCCTGGTGAAGTCAGTGGTACAATTCCACCTATTTACAAGGGTTCACGGTTTAATCTAATCCCTGTTCTTTGTAAAATAAACATTTGTATATTATGGGTTCCTTTTCTTTAATACTTAGAGCCTCTTGTTCAGCTTTGGAAATATTAGTGGATAAGTGGCTGTGCTTTCTCTTTTCAGTGTTGCCACTCCCTTCTGGCTTTGAAGAGTCCAAGTGGGAAACATATGTTTTTAAAAGCCAGGTTGCAGAGCCAGAGGAATACTCTCTCTAGAACAGAGAGGAAGATTTAAATACGTGCCGAGACAGGTTTCTGTTCTTTAACAGCAAAAAGCGAAAGCATAGGAAAAACACCAGTGGAATTATATATAATATGACTTACCCCTCCCTGAAATTTCCACCCTAAATTCTTATTTATGTTTATTTTCTCCAATGTCTCTCAAATACTTTAGACAAAAAAAAATCCATTTTTTTTTTCTAAACTAGAGCAATGTCTGTATTATTGCATTTTCCTTCAAGGCCGAAGTATCAAAGAACAACTGGAACTGTTCACTGACCTTCCAAAACAATTACAGAAATCCTCAAAGGACAAAATTGTTTTTGTATTTTGAATATACAGAAGAGAACTCTTGAATCAACACTTTTCCTTTCACTGCCTCAGTACTTTTTTAAAAAAAACTGCAATATGTAATTCTGAAATTCACAGAATCACAGAATGGTTGAGGTTGGAAGGGACCTCTGGAGATCATCGAGTCCAACCCCACTGCTCAAGCAGGGTCACCTAGAGCATGTTGCACAGGACCCTATCTAGACAGCTTGTGAATATCTCCGAGGATGGAGACTCCACAACCTCTCTGGGCAACCTGTTCCAGTGTTCAGTCACCCTCACAGTGAAGAAGTTTTTCCTTATGTTCAGATAGAACTGCCTGTGTTTCAGTTTGTGCCTGTTGCCTCGCGTCCTGTCACTGGGCACCACTGAAAAGAGTCTGGCCCCATCCTCTCCACACCCTCCCTTAAGGTATTTGTATATATTGATAAGATCCCCCCTCAGTCTTCTCTTCTCCAGGCGGAACAGTCCCAGGTGAAATTCTCTGAAATTTAGGAAATTGACTAATTCTTACTAACATTAAGTAAAGGAAAACCCTTTATAGATTATTTTTATGTCAAGAAACAGATTATGCTCTGAATGCAAATTTACCAAAATCAGTTTTTGTCCAGAAATGTTCAGCTGGTGGTAAGTCTTGTGTTGTGTGTCTGTGCATAAAAAAAGGAAATATTTCAGAAACTGTCCAAACTCAAATCACATGGAGTTTCATAAAGATTGGCTCAGCATATGCAGAAGAAAATGCATCAGACTGTTGATTTCCTTTTTAATCTTAGAGAAGAAGTTATGTTCTCTGAGCTGAACAGTATTTAACCCCTGTGGACACAAGAGACGTAGAAAAAACATGCAGGTACTTTATTCAATTTTCTTTTAGTTGGGTAGTCTGAATAGAATTAGTGTCAGTGAGATGCTTCAGCTGAAAGTGGACAAATGTGTATTTTTAAGCCTCCTATCTCAGTAAAGGCCAGACTGCTCAACTCTTTCTCATGCTAATGAGAAGTTGAAGTCAATGGGACTTGACATGTAAGTGTTCAACAACTTCAGCAAAGGCTTCATAATCTGGCCCTAAATGCTTTTGCTTCAATAGGTCTCTGTCCCTCTGTCTTCCTGTCTCTCTCTCTCTTTTGAATACATGTTATCTTGTGATATCTTGTATGTTGATATGTTATATGATATGTTATTGTGATATGTTATGAGAAGAGATATGTTTGTGATATGTTATGAGAAGAGAGCCCAGTAGGCTTCCTGCCACTTCTTGAAAACCTGTTAACAGCACATATTAATTGCCATTTACTACCAACTTCATTATAAATATAATTTTATGCTGATCTGCAAGCTCCATCTGACAGTATTGAGCACCATAACATCAAGATAGCTACAGCATCCATCAGTATGACTGACACAGATTAGGCAATTGTGCTTTTTATCAACAAGGTTCCTATCTCTGAAGATACTCTCAGTGCTCTGCAAAGCCAAATTAAATGCAAATAATGCAATGTATTCTAGTAAAACACTGAAAAAGAGAGTGCTTCAATGTCTTTTTGTGTTTTTAAGAAAGAGAGTTAAACTTTGATCTTTTTAAGAATGAGGTTAAATGTTAAATGGCCAAGAAAGGTTCTTGAGATGAGATAGAATCATTCTGGTCCTGGAGCTATATGCTACTGCCCCAGTGATATCTTATCTATGGGCTGCATGAGATAATAATGACTGGAAAAATGAAACTCAGTAAGATTCCTATGGTTAGATATCATGACACTTACTCACCCTAAGATACTCTTCCCTTTGGAAGCAGGGAATCAAGTCCTACTCTGCTTAATGAAGGGCAGCTCAATCTAACCCGCAGGACTAAGACAGTGAAAAATTAAAGTAATTTCATGTGTGGAACCTGCTACTAATACCTGTGGGCCCCGCCACATGAAGCAGTTTGTGAGCTCAGATAGCAGTGCTGCACCTGTGCACTGGGAGCCTGCAAAGGATGCGTTCTATAAATCAAATCATTAATGAAACTTAATTTTACTGGCCAGAAATGGGGTGCACCTGCAGTTGCATGCTGTGCTTTGAATGCTTAATACAGGGATTAAATGATATCTGTGACATCAGCATAGATTCTTTCACTACCATCAGATTCAGTCTAGTCTGTAAATGAACTCCATCTTCTTGGCCTGTTTTTTTTCCTCTTTTTTCTGTGACATAACAGCTGAGGTCACTGTCAGTGCTTTGCCACCCTCTTCATACTATGGAGCTGCAGAAGGGACTCCTGACTGCACAGTGAAGCAGCTCCAGACTCAGTATTCTGTGTTTTCTTGGATAGTAGTATTTTTGCCCTCTCCCTTCACTGAAAAACAAAGGTAGAGTTATTGCCCCTATCTCCAGCCATAGTAATCTCTTTCTCAATCCTGCTGAAAGTTGCAGGGTCAATTCCTGAGGACATTGTGACTGTAGAGCAAATTTTTGAGGATTTTGCATAGTTCTACAAGAGACAGACTGGTCGAAGTGAGAGGTGAGCTGGGCTGCTGGCTCTGCTCAGGAGGCTTTCTGAGCTAATGCCACTTCCTTGCACATCCACTGGAGCCCATAGATCCTGGGGACTGAGGCTTCACACAGCAATGATGAGATTTAAGGATTGGTATAAAATGAGTGGCTGGTCTCTGCTTCACCAGTGGCTAAGCTGTGCTGCTTCCCAAGCAGTTTACTGTTCAGCCATATCCCAATCATCCACATGCGGTGCTGCATATTTACAGACCCTGATACATCAGCTACAGGAGAAATATACATTTAATAGGCTAAATTGAAGATCTGGGTGAAAGGCCTTCATGAAAACAGGGAGAAGGACTGCTATTTATTATAGTATTATAGTATTATTATAGTATATATACTATACAGTGATGATGACTTGCTTCTTTTAAAAGAACTTATAAGTTTTTGCTAGCTTAACTCCCAAAAGAATAAATGATGTTGAGTATATTTCCAAATTAAACAAGAAACAACCTGCCCTCCATCAACTCTGAAATAGGTCCTCTTTGTGTATTTGTTTACTGCAGTTTTACAGCTCCATAATTTAACTGGATTTATTGTGGTTTACAGTGGCATGAAATTGATGTAATGAAATGAGTCACCAGTCAGGGCAAGACAGCCACAACTGAGACTCCACCTGCCCAACACAGCATACCACCTTCCTCTGTTCCATTCTGTACCCAAGAAGTCCTACTGTCCTCATTCCCTTTCATGGAAAACCTTGGAAAACTGCCCAGGCAGCAGTTGAATGGCAAGGCAGTACATCTAGATTCTATATTTGCATTTCTAATCAGAAGCTGATTAATTAATTTAATAACAAGTTAATTTACACCAAACTAAATTCAGGATGTTACCATTACTATCAGTGGAATTACAGCACATGAATGCTAGCAGAGCTGTCTGTACAATTTTGTTTAGAGAGATTTCACATATGGAAAAGCCAGTGTAAACTGTAAGCACTTAAGAGTGCGCACTATTGTTGAGAACTTTTTCTGCTTTGCAATGGTTGCTATAAGAATAATGAACTTAGGAAAAAATGGCTTTTTTTTATTTAGAATTATTGCATAAATCTAAGGAGCTACAAATCAGTAAGCTTCCAGAAGTTAGACAAGAAAATAAATATCTATTTCCTACTTTTTTTCCCAGGATAGCATTCACTGTTTTTTAAACCTTGTATTATTAGGGCTATCCAGAGGCAAAAAAATCACAGTCCAAAAAATATAACAGTTCTAAAGTTTATTTCTATCTTGAGGCAAAAAGAAACCAGGGACTTTAAACCATTTTATTGAAACAATAGAGGACAGTGAATAGTAGGGCACTTGCCTTCATTGTGGAACACCAAATCCACATCTCTGTTGAGTCAGGTCTGCATCTTACACCTAAGTAAGTCTTTCGCTTCTGTGAGAGACACCAACCCACTAGGCTACTCTTCTGGGCCAAAGCGGCATCAAGATGTCTTAGCAGTAGAGGCATAACTGAAAGTTACTCTTCCAAGGATTAAGTGCTAGACTGCTTCTCCACAGGAAACAGTAGGAATAAATGGGCTTGCTGCTCCCGCAGTGAAGGAAGATTGGATATAGGAGGTGCCAATCGCTACCTCTTCTTCCTCTCAAATCAAAAGCCATTGCCCTGGCCCAGTATAACCTGGCTACTCCCTGAGGAGCTGCAGCAAACTTGGTTTATTAGGGACAGGAAAAGGAGGCAGCAGAGCCCTGTCCATTTGCCAACCTTCATAATTGTCTGTTGCAGGTAACTGTTTACACTTCCTATTCCTGAGCTCATGCCAAGGTGAGAAGTTCTCTGTTTTGACCAGAAGTGCCATCCTGAAACTTGGAAATCTTTCTAATGATGAAGATCATCTGTACTGTAACATTTCTTCATGATTCCTGAGGTGTATCCACAAACAAGAAAAGGTATTGATAGACCAGTAATCTTTGATGAAAAAGATATGGCAGAAAAAAATCCTAGGCAGCACTGATATTTATCTTTAACAGCAAAACAATAACTTCTCTACTTCATGGGCATTTGTGAAAGCTTGATTAATGTTTGTAAAGAGCTTTGAGAGTCTGAGATGGAACATCTTGTATGCCCTGAACATTGAAGAATACCTGTAATTATTAGATACTCAGCTCCTTCCCAGAGTTAGGATCAATGGGAACTTTGTCTACATGATGACCCAGTAAAGAGCTTCAGAATCAAAGATAGAGCCAAGGGGCACAAATCATGAAATGTTTTGATTAGAAAACCATATAAATACAATTTGTCCTCATCATATTTTAGAAAACAAAAAGTTGGAAGAGATACAAAGCATCAACTATATCTCATTGGATGTGTTACTTTTTATTTCTTAACTGCCTCTGACAAAATGCTGTGTACACTTGTTTTGTGTCTCTAGACACACACACAAAAGTACTCTGAGAGTAATTGTAAAAACTTTCTGCAAGCTATTGTGGAACTAGAAAAGGTCCCAGGGAATGCCCCCAAAATGTGAACTTTGGTGGCATATCATATTTATTTAGTAATTTCTAAGCTGAACATTTGCATAAAGTTCAGGTAGAGCTATTCCTATGAATAATCTTGCACAATGACATCAGACATCTCTACTAATCCTACAGAACATCAAAAGCAATGCTGGCTGTTATTCAGGACTGGGTTCAGTGCCATGACAACAGATGGAATTCATGGCTGAGGGGTAAAAAAAAAAAACTTCCATCCCCCTGTCACTTTTTGTAAGAATCCCTAAAAAGAAAATTATGCAAACTAGTAGAAACTGAATGTAGAACAGGAATGCCTGTGAACATGTGCTATCTGCATTTACACAAAACAGCTTATTTGTGAAACAGAATGTAAGTGGTAAAAGTAGATATGGAAATCTTATTTAAATTCTTGCAAAGGGCAAAGAGGAGGAGGAGTGAGAATGGGCTGGATTCCTCTTCATTTGAGTTCTGGGGGAGCAGACTTAAACTCATAATATTATGGTCACAGGCAGATGACATGAAATTGGGATTTTGATGTTGTTAAAATGAATGTTTCTGTGTTTTGTGAAGAGAGCTTTCTGAGACAGTTTAATCTAAATATGTATGTTTGCAATAGCATTTTATTTGGCAATAGTGTGATATCTTTAGACTGAAAATGTTGGACATTGCTGTCCTGTTGTATAGCAAAAACTATAAATGAAAAGGTATCTGTTAAAGTTACTTATTGGTTTATATCTTCCATTAAATAAAAACCTGTTGAGATGAATGGGAACTGCCAGTGTAAAGGAATAAGGATCTTGGACGATTTTTTGCTGTTGTTCTTTTTTTTAGTCAACAGCCCACAAAAGTATGGTGATGAGTCAGATGTGTCTACTATGTGTCTACTAAAGACCACTGTTACTTCAAACAACCAGGCAGCCTGACTTACTAAGTTTAGAAGAAAACATAACCAGATTTTCGGGTACACAAAAAGATCAAGTAACAACAGGCTTAATCTGGCAGGTGGAAATGAGAATTATGGAAACTAAGATGAATGTGATAAAAGCAAAGGGAGCCTTTTAAGGGCTTGTTTCAGCAATGTATTGGCCAGAAAAGAGTTTTGCCATTGACCAAAATGTTTGCATTATTAGATAATACATGTATAATAGAATATGGAATAGAAATGGCAGCTCTTTAAAGGTACTTTCTGGTTACCTATCTCTGCATCAAATAGAAGCACAATGATGTTCCTTAAATAGATTTTCAGAATTGTCTTCACATTTTCCTCAGCATTAATAAATGTGTCTTTGCACGAGGCTGTCCATCAGAACCATCTGCAGTACAGAACAGAAGCATGAGTGTTTTTCTCTGCAAGATGGTAGTCAGAATTAACCATATGGTTCTGCATTCATTTTATTTTGAAATGCTTATTTGGTACCCCAGTTATAAGGTAGTGCAGGAAAATAAAATGTTTTACCATTTCCTAGCCTAATTACAAAGACAGTAATCAAAGTTGCAGTGGTCTGCCATTCAATACATAAGGAGCAAAAAGCCTAGCTGAATATCTTATGCCAGTATCCTTGACCTTTGAAGAAGTTTAGCTCTAGGTCTTCTTGCTTTGTGTCTTCAACGGCATTCTACTCAGAATTTTCTTTTATTTCAGTTTCCACATATGGTGAAAAGAAAAAGGCAGGCTTTGATATTTGGTGCAAAGTTGTTCCTTATTTTATTTTTCCACTTATTTTCTAATTAATTCTTAGTAGTTATGTTCCTGAAATACAGTGGTAAAATTTCTTTCTGAGATGCTCAGTATTTGTGTCTCATTCTTTGATCTGACCCATAGCGAGATACAAAAACAGATGTGAAAGACTTCTCTGCCCAGATAGTGTAATTAGATGCTCAGCTGTACGTAGTTGCATTCAAGACCATTCAGTTGCAGATGGAAGATCTGCAGAGCATTTTGAAAATGGGGTCAATATTATCAACTGTGTGTCTGCTCTGGTTTAGATTCCCATCTGACATATTATATACTTATTTGACTTTTAGCAAGAATTGCCACTACTCCTGATGTTTTACATAAAATTTAGCATATGACTAAAGCACAGCCTTGTTAAGACTGAACATCAGCCATGGGAAGACCAAAATTAATCATGATGGATTAATACATAAAGTTACATTTGTTTAAGACTAAGGTGGAATTAATGTGCTCATTAAAAAATATATTCACTAACAAAGTTAACATTCTCATACAATGGAAAATGCCTTGTTCCATGATACACAATGGGGCATCCAATTTAGAAAGGGTCACTGAGTTTCAGAGGTCTCTTTCCTCCTTTCTGGAGGGGATACGTTCTTTGGAAACCTACCTTTTCAGGAAAGGGTGGAAGGCAGCAAGACCTATTGAGATGACAATGAGATCAAAAAAGGAGGAGTGATTATTCAAATCCCTCAGAGAAATAAAAGGCTGGAGTAAGAAGAACTGAACCTAGAAAGGAGCAGGCAGGGTGGGAAGTGGGAAAAGGGAATGAGAAGCAGAAACTGAATGCAGAGGGCAAGGCCTGAATGGGAAGCAGTGAAAGAATTAGAAGTTGAAAAGGAAAGGAGGAGGGGAGAGTAGGGCTGGAGTGAGGAGGAGAAGAAAGCAGTGAGAGGCACATCCCAGTTAATGAAGCAGAAATGGGAAGTCTGTAACAGCTCTTTTGGAATACCTTATATGATAGGTTCTGTGATGCTAAAACATAGCTTAATAATGTTGCTTTTCCTAGGGTCAGATCTATCAAAGTTACCATTTTTACATCTGTTGTCAGAGTGGGCCACACTGGTGAGCGGCAGGTACTGTAAAGTTTCAGAAGGCAGAAAGTTTCATGAGACAGCACATCCAGTTCTCTGCTTTGTTGCTTAGATATGCTAACGAATTGTATTAGGAATTTCTCACCTCAGATTTGCACTCCCCTATGTTTCAAGTATTGCATTTTGGATAATAAACATGAGTGGACTCCAGGCATGTAAAAATAACTTTTTTTTTTTTTTTAACGAGGATGACTATGTATAGAGCTGCTACAGCAACAAGCATTTTAGCAATGTGCAGATGGATTGACTTCCTCATCCTTTTTCTAAACTCTTCTTTCTGCAGGCTCTGTTCCTTCCTCTGAATTTCATCTAGGTCACAATAGCCCGATTCTGGACTGACTGCATGCTGGAATAGTCTTCAAAAATAATTTAGAGCAGGCTTCAGGCCCGCTGAAATATATGTCTGATGATGGTTGCCTAAAATAGGAGTTGATGATGAGCACAGTGAAAGGAACTTATGCCTTCAATGCTTTGGCTATACTGCTATATCAGCAGCAAGTACACCGCAGAACATGTTGTGCTATCTCTCTGAGGAGAGCTAAGATGTTATTCTAAGATTGTGTACTACAAATGGATTTCCCTAGAAAGGTGTCACAGAAGTGGCAAAACATATAAGATTCTGTATGAGGAGAAACTGTTGATATGTTCAGAGAAGTATGGGGACTCAAGGATTGTGAATTAGTCTGCAAGTATTGTCTTCAACTCAAAAGAGAGAACAGAGAATCTAACGACATGCACTGATGGGTGAATATTAAAGAAGTTTTTTTTTTAACAGTTGTCCCTTAATGAAAAGAAATGGATTTATTGTTTAACAAGATAAAGCCATGTTCCTAGTGAAGTGGAAACCATATTGCTGGTTTTCTTTATAAGTAGTTCACGATTAAGGCAAAATACTATCCATGTATTTATGTCCCAGCTGAGTTAAACTTCAAACACTTAAAAATGTTCACTGTACCATTTAACTAAGAAAACCTATCTTTATCCCATCTTAATTTCCTTCCATTTTTTGAGCTTAACAGTACAGCAGCAAGTGTAATTTCCCATCTAGTGTGGGAATATAATGAGTTAGGAGTCTGTGTCATCTCAAAACATGGGCCATAGTTTGCAGATGTCTGGCAGCCAACATACAGGAGACTTGTGGCCCCAAACACAGGTTAGTTCCTTTTTCATCATTTTCACATATTGCATAATTTAGATTCGGATCACTCTCTTTTTGACTATGCAAAGTTATGTGAGGGTAGGACTTCCATCTTCATGGGTCCTAAACATAAATTGAATCAAACCTGTGTTGAGAAAGAGAAGACAAAGAGGAAGAGAAAGCTGAGAAAGGGAAGGGGAAAAGGAAAAGGAAAGGGAAAGGGAAAAGAGGGAAAGGGAAAGGGAAAGAGAAAGAGAAAGAGAAAGGGAAAGGGAAAGGGAAAGGGAAAGGGAAAGGGAAAGGGAAAGGGAAAGGGAAAGGGAAAGGGAAGGCGAGCATTTGTTCCAAAGGGGTTCAGCCAAGACAATGACAGGAGAGATGATGGATTGTTCGGCAGTGAGAAACTCTTTTACAGGTGCTTAAAAATTAGTGTTTTGTTATCTTCTGTGAATTTAGGAAAATGCAAGGAAGAAAACTTATTTTATTGTACTCTTTATTATTTATTTATTTACTTGCAGAGAACCAGCAACACTGTGATACAAGTTACTAACATGTTAGTGATAGATGTAAAATATATTGAGTAATATAACTGGGGAAAAAAATGAGATAAAGTGAAGTCTCTGATTAAATGTGGGTTGCAAAGTCTCTGGAAAAACAAGATAATCTGAGCGTCCTGTCACTGTTTCTGACAGGAAGGAAGTTAACAAACAGTGAGTATTAAAAAAGAACAACTGATTTACTGTAGGAAGATCTGGAGGAATAAAATCTCCTACTGCAGAAGTAACTCACCAAGTCAGCTTAGGAAAATATGTTTTTAGATCATTATAAAATATATTTTTCCATTGGTAAGAATACATTCTCATCTGTTCTGTAAGTTTTGTTGTTTTTTTTTTTTCAAATTTACTTAAACTACTTAAAGGTATGTTATGCAATCAAATTCTACAAAGAAATATTGGGAAACTTGTGTGAGATTTCAGTCTATTTACATTCCTTAAAGGAATAATTGATGGCTATACCTCCTGTTCTTCTAATTTCAGTTGTAACAAGTGCAGATATCAGTTTTCTGCAACAGAAAGTGTGCTTCAAAGAGCGTGAAAGATTAGGATCTGCAGACTTTCTCCTCCCTGTTAAAAGAAGGCTATCTCTTTCTAGAGAAATTCCCTAATTTCCATCCATTACCAATCTCTCCCCACAAATGCTGCACTATATGTCCCTCTGTTCCTGCATGTTCATGAACCTAGAATCAGGGAAGCCTGACAGGGAGTCTAAACTGAGGGTTAACTGCTTTTTCTTACTAACTTGCTTTGACATATGCATAAATGAAGCCACAGTCCTCAATAGTAATAAAAAAAAGAATATTGTCTAAAAATTTCCAGAAGCCAATATTTCCTTTCTTCCTGCAGGGTATCTTTATTGTTTGTTTCCTATTGATAGCAGGCATTAATAAATGGATAGTCAGTAATAACTTGCCTCCACAGAAAAATTCTTCAGAGTGGAATTCCCCATGAGTCACTGCATGCCAAGGACTCCACAGATGTGTATACCAGCTATAAGACTGCTGAATGGTCACTCCGCAGTGGCAGCAGCCACCCTTGAGAGTATGTATTAACTTGATTTCACAAATCCCTTCAGTCTTCATGAGCCCTACATGATAAGGGTCCTTCTGTCTGTTCTGCCTGAGATGTATATAAAGTACTTTAATAGACTGCTTCGTTGGCTTAACATCTGGACTCATTTCTAAGCCAAGGAGGGGCTTAAGCAATCTTAGAGCAGTTCACTAAAGGTGTAATGACTCAGAGCTCCCACATCCCATCACATTACTATACTTAACAATTGGCCAAGCATTGGCTGAGCTGCAGTAACTGCCTATGTGCATGTTCTGGGATAACAGCAAAAAGAAGGGTGAGTTGGATTAGGCCACAAAGAAAGAGATGCAAGCTAAGTTGAAACACCTAATGCTTGTCCCAGGATCAGAGTATGCATATCAACTAATACAGCTGCTTGACTGACAAGTGAAGTCAGCTGAGGTAACCTGTATATACATCCAGACCTGCAGAGTAACTATTGCTCCCCAGCTCCCCTTGGCTTCTGAAAAGAATGAGGTTACTATAAAACTTCAAAGGATGCATGGCTGGTGTCCTAACCTGGTGAGAGACTGGTAGATGTGGGATGGAAAGGATCTGGTCCTTGTTCAGCCTGCTCGTCCTGCCCCTTCCTATTGCAGACAGAAGGAATGCCAGGGAAGGAAGAAATTGTCACCTACACCAGGCCTGGATGAAGAGCAGCACAGGTGAAATAGGGATTTCATTCTCCAGCTCAGGCAGAAAAGGAGACCTCTAACTTTCAGAAGCTTAGGACTTCTAATATCGTGCACCAAATGCATGTTAGATTTGCATAAACCTAACACTTGCCTATAAAATGTCTTCACTGAACACAGTTTGCCTGTTGAGAAGGTATACCTAAGTGTCAGCATTCAGAAAGAAGTGCTCAGGTACATATAAGCTTCTGCACAGAGTTGTTAGAGACTTGGCTGAAAACATATGGTTAAGGTCTAAAAAGTAGGAATTATTTATTTAACCAATGGAAACTTGCAAACCCTAAAAGGAAGACATATGAAGACAGTCAAGATTTGGGAGATGGAAAAGGTCGAGCAAAACTTAGGCAAACAGGAAGACAGAATGGGCTGAAGAGAAAGAAGAGCTCCTAAGGAATGAAGAGCTATTTTCATTCCTGTTATATAGAATAGAGAAGTCTATAGGACAAAAAGACGAGGATTTTGTCGAAATAATATACTCCTGGTAAGGTCACCATGTAAATAAGGTATGTAGCAAGTTATACAGTCTGTCTTTCCTGTGTGACCTCCATAAAATCCATATTCAGCAAGTCTTGTTTTCTAGCAAACAATGGGACATTCAGATTATATGTGAGGGGAGACGGCATTCCAGTGAAAAGAGAGGGCACAGAATGGGAAAGAGAAGCAACTCTGGCACAAAAGAGGCAAAGAATGCCAATTCAGAAGGCGGGTGTGAAAGTAAAATCTACTTCCATGCCTGCTACAGTATATATTACACAACTGGCACTTACTTGGCATATCACCCACTCAGGCACTGACCTTGGCAGCATCACAGGGATAACCTCTATGTGAGGAGGGACTGTTCTTCAACAATGTCTCCAAAATGTTTGGCACCAAAATACTTTTTTAAGAAAGCAAGCATTTCTTCCACTTCTTATTTCAGTTGAAAATCAGCATTTTCTTTTGGCTGCAAAGGAGACTTCCTGTCCGTGACTTTGGGGATATTCTTCATATGGTGTTCCAGATTATTTGATATTGTGTATAAATGCCATTTCACAAGCATCCCGTTTTGTGGATGTTCCCATGTTAGAGAGCAATGGGTATATTCAGAGACTTGCACAATTAAAATGATCTCCTTGTTAATTATTTGAGGAGCGATGACAGAATGCTTGGGATTGCAATGCCCCAGTAGAAAGACACTGAAGCAAAAATGGAAAGTATTCCAAATACTGGTGATACTGAGATGTGTCTCTCTGACATTCTCTCTTGTGCACTGTGGTGAAAGAAAGATAGGAGGTGTTAGTATCACTAGTAGTCTTTCATTGCTTTAAAAAAATAAATCTGCTATTCACTTTACTGCTTTGGTGGCTGTTGTATACTTGTATTAAATACTCAGATCATGTAGAAACTGAGAGCCCAGTTCTACAAACATGAGAGTAAACTCTATTAACTATTCTATTATTTGTGTGAGCAAAGTTAGGAACATGCTTAAGGCACCACAGTATATACCTTTTGGGCAGTTACTTTAAAGAGAGGTGGAATCGCATGGATCCTAGAATGAGATTGGATGAGAGTTTCTGAAGTGTATTCCAAGAATAAAAATTGGTCTTTTGGATGGGGACCTAAGGCTTTTAGTGAAATTTGGTTTTAGTTTTAAAAATCACTGGAATTTTTATTGCTTTATGTTGGAATTTGTAAAGAAATGTGGACGTGAATGGAGCCAGAGATGTTTATTACAGAGAAGATATTCAGTGAATTCCTATAGGCTTGATCTTGGTTTGCATTTAGTCTCTAAAGAATAATTGAAGCTTTTCAGTGAAGTCAAATACTAGGATATGTCCTTGCTATGCACAACAAATGCAAAGCATCTGAACCAAGAGAAGGAAAATCACATACAAATATGCAAGTGTTGTAAGAGATTTACACTGGAGTCCGTTCCTTCCAAAAGTGCTCATTTAGATGGAACATGGAAATTATTTTTTCAGGATGTACTCCAGGGTAGTCAGTCTGAGAATTAGTCTTGCTAGGAAAGATTGCAATAGTGTACAAGCAGGTCTTTTCAGGTAAACTTTTTAAGAACAGTGTTTTTTACATATACATTCTCACACTTAATGGCATAAAAATGGCATAACATGTTAATTATCTTTTATTCCCCTCTATTTCTCTTCCACTGTCACTTCTTTTGAGGAATGGAAGGTCACAGCCAAAATGACAAATGACAAATGCCTGGGGTCAAGATGAAGAAACAAGGGGCATATTTCAGGCCCCCAGTTGACAGGAATACCACCTCCATCTTAATGAAAAGGAATAGCACCCAGACCTGATCAGATAGGGTCTGCTGCTGACTTGCACGACATTCCTGACCTAGAATAGATAGACATTCAGTCTGGGGTGGGACCTTTAACATGACTTTCTCTGTATGTCTCTGCCTGAGACTGTAATACGCCCTGTGTGGGAACCCAGCACTTCCAGACTGGCTATGCAGGCCTAAGCAGAGCTGGCTACAGGGTTCCTAGAGGATTTCGTACAACATTAATTTGATGCCATTATCTTCAGAGAGAACATATCTTTTCTGAAGACTGGGAATCACAAAGGATTTTTTAAAGGTTGGGCAACGCTTTGCAGAAACTGGCTCTAAAACCCTAAATAAAGGAAATCTTAAACTCTGGAGTTTTGACAGATGAAGACTGCCTTTGTGGCTGTGGGAGAGACATTTAGTATCTCTTTCTTGGTGTGTGCATGTTGGAACTGAGAACATTTCTTTTACAATGACTCACAGAAAGATACAGTACCTTTGCATTTATGTGACCTGTCCCGATAATGTCACTGTCAATAATAAGGTGTTGCAAATTGCCCTTTCCTGTCCAGCATATAGTAAGCCCTGCTTATATCTCAGATTTAGAGGTCTCTGTAAGAAGTAGTGATCCTGTATATTAGTGTTAACACTACCTGTCAGATAAATAGAAGAGCTTGCCCTATCACAGCTACATTGCTGTGGGTTGTAACTCTTGATCAAAGATCTTAAAAGAGAAGGTTTCTTTTCTCTGCCCAAAAACCCAAATTCAGCTTTTTGCATTACAGTTTCACAGCCTAACAGCCACAGCAAACAAAATATGATGACATGAAATGCAACAAAGATTTTGATGAACAGACATCAGCAAGTAACTGTAGATCTGAACATGAGTGTCTAATCCTGCTGTTTTAAGTTCTTGGGCTACTTTATTTACAGTCATTTCTATGTCTCATCTCTGTGGCATCAGAATGGCTCACAAGACTCCCATGAGTGAATCAAAGAATTATCCCAGTTGGGGGGGGAAGGAGAAGAGGAGGCTTAGAGAAGTGGCAGTCACGCAAAGCATTTGCAGAATAGCCAAGATCACAATCCATCCTTCCTCCCCTTTATAAGTTCCCCATCCTTCCTTCCTTTAACTAGATTGTTGGCCAAATAAATATGTGCCTTCTATCCAAAGGTCTTTCTCCTGGTTTTATCATCATGATCGAGCAAATTGGGAGCAAGAGGGTAAATGAGCCATAGCTGATGTACATGGCATGATGCCCATCTGACACTACTATTAAGCTGATGCCGGAAAAGTTAGGAAACCGTAGCCTAGCACTGAATAATAGGCCTATTGCAACTCAAGTGCGGGGCAGAGTGAGATTTTCCTGCAGCTGGCACCTTGTCTACCAGTGGTGCACAAGAAAAAGTAATGAATGACTTGAATCTTTATATTTCCTACGTGCATTTTATCGCAGTTCATCAGGCACCCATGAGTCTGACTGATGACTCCGTGCAATGTATAAAAAGCAACAACCATTTTCCTTAGGAGAAATGAGTGACAGCTGAAGAATAAGCTACAATCACAACCTTACTTTTCATGGGTTAGTTTGGCAATTTAACAAACTGTACTCATTAATTGATTCAAGTTCCAATTCCCTGTTTTTATATCTGATATGACTGTCTTTAAGGTAAACACTGGCTGTGATGCAAGATAACAGCTTATAGCTAACATCATAAATAAGGAACACTGGAGTGAAACTAAACATTCATTTCAAAATGAATTTGCTCCATTAAGATAAGGTAGCTGGCACCTCTCTCAGCGCTTTTTCCGCTAAGAACCCATGTTTGCCCAAAGGGGAGCATCTGTTATGATCAGTGCTGCCACATGGAAGCCTTTTCCCATATGTACTATGTACAAAATGAAATGAGGACATTAATTTTTTTTCATCACAGATGAAATGCATGTGCTAAGCGAAAAAGAAATGTAAAAGTGTAACAAAATGTTACAGCTATGTAAAAGCCAACCTCCATCTGGTAAACACGCGTGAAACTTGCCCTTTTTCCCACTTACAGTCTGATCTTCTCCAAATATGCTCTAAGTACCTGACTTTGGAGGGGCAGGGCTGAGACAGTCAAATCGCTGAAGATTTTTATGAAGCTTCAGTGCTATTAGTGGTATGTTGCTGCATGGTTGGAGAAGGGGCTGATTTAAAGGAAACTTGTGGATAATTAAGGCCTGCACAGAATGGCTGCCATTAAAAAGCAATTATTTACTATTGATTAGCATATTAGGGTGAAGTTAATTAACCAGTGGAAAAATCCTTTCAGGATTTTGATGGATTCTTCATTGCTGGGAATATTCTTTAAGGCTGGCTGTTTTTCTGAGATAGGTGCACATTCAGACAGGAAATCATACCCAAAGTATTCCTAGCTTCCTTTTGTAAGAAGTTGTACTGTGAAAACACCACAGTTTTTTCTTCTGGTTTTATTTTCTGTGGTGTTAGAGTTGTTATAGCTTTTTCTTGTATACTCATAACAGAAGATACTGCAACATGTATTTGGGTGGTGTAGCCTCTGGTAAAAGATTATTCTTTAATACTGGTTGTTCCACATGCATTTCCTTTTCTCCCTCACCACAAGCAGGTGCAGCTAGGGGTTGAAGAGTGCAGACTGAGAACTGCTTCATGGCTCCTTTGTGCACAACCAGCAGTAGAGACTGCTACTGCTGATTGTGCGCCACATCTAAAATGTCTTCTGAATGCAGGGCTATATGTAGGGAACTTCCATATCAGTCTCAGAAGTGGTTCTTCAATGTTATTTCACCTTCACAGGAATGCAAGGCATATCATGCCCACACCATGCACGTCATGGGGGGATGAAGAGCCAAGGGACAGAGACATGACAGAGAGAGTAGAGATGTTCTTGGGGGTCAGAAAAGTCATAAACAGGAAAATACTCTTCTGACCCTGCACCACTCCACTGCTGTGTCTAACAGTGATTCATCGATGCTCAGACATATAGCAAGAATTTTAGCAGCATGGGCACTCCCCACACCATAATATTTTCCTACTCCTGAGCTTTTTCAGGTGTTCCCTGTCCCTCAGTTCCTTCCAGCAGCTGCTGCTGCTGCTGTGGACTTGCAGCTGCACTTTCTGTGTGGGTTTCTTTGCTGCCGTATGGCACCATAATTCTTTGCTCACCACAGCTCAGCCCACTCTCCTAGTATCCATGGCATTAGTGAATACTACATCACTGTGTTCCCTGAATAGAGCGGTATCTGTTTTGGCTATTAATCGTGAATCCAGTGTTTTTATTTCAGAGACCTGAAGACTTAATTAAAGTGATGCTGGTTCTTTTGTTCTCAGTCCTCACACCTTCTCTACAGTATGTGGGAAATTTTCCTTTTCATACCTATCCTTACCTGATCCACAAAGCTCTGCTCAGTAGACAAAACTACACCTCCAAATTTGCCATCTCTGCAAAATATAGTTTTCAACAGAGCATATCCCAGAAAAAAAATCAGAGTTGATTTGTTCAGCTGGGCTGGGAATGTTCACTCAACATGCTGTCCCATAAAATAAAACATTAGAGCTGTAGATCATCTGGGCTCATCTTTCACTGTCTATCGGTGCATTTGCCTCCTCTTTAAAATTTGTGATGTCAGGTCGCTCTGGTTAGGCAGAATGGTTTACCTGTCTCTGAGTCTTGGAACTTTTCTCTAGTACTACAACACCCAGAGGAGAAGTAAGTCTGAGATAATAATGAAAGGCAGGGGAATTTAACTAGGTTTTTATCTCATTCTCCTATGTTGTATGTTATGGTCCCTCTTAATGTTTACTAGATGTAGTTAAACAGCTACAATCTCCCTTTTCTTCTGCAAAGACCCTCTATTAGCAGCACAGCTCGCTCAGACATGTAAGCAAGTGCTTTTGCCTGCTGAACCTGAAACATCTGATATATCAAAGACCATGGTAAGAGACACTGGTATTGACCTGCTAAATCCTTATGGCCTTCTCTACAAGAAGGGATGCCACCCATCAGTAAAATGAAGACCATCATTATTCTAAAGAATTTCTTGGACTCATTTGGTCAACTACCGTAAGGGCTAAACTATTCACTAGACAATGAAACTTCTATTAAGCTGAGAGCAAGCTGTCTGAAGACCATAGGATCAAACTGTTAAACTTTTATATTCAGAATTATAAGATGCCAACTGATAGCTTCTTTGCTTTCTGCCTTTGTTGCAGTGTGAAGTGCTTCATACAGAAAACAGGGCTGGCATATGAATAATAAATATTGCTCAGTAACAGCTGGAGTTTCTCCGGGCGCCTGTGTTCTCTTCAGTGAAATGCTTCTCTGTATAATTTACTAGGTATCTCTCATTAAAGCAGAGATAGTATATACTATTACAGTTAACAAAATGGTACCTCTGAACAAAAAGGGTCACTGTGTTGCTTAGCAACTGTTAGTCAGTTTAAAACTAAGTACATACTATTGCAGAGCTGTGCTGTTTTGTGCTGCCTGTGACCAGAAGAAGCTACGGGAACTCAACCCATAACTGAGATGCTTGTTTTCAGGGAGAGATGCTCTCCCAGAGCTGAGTGCTGCTGGACATTCGCCTGGCTTGCAATGTTTGCAGGCCTCCTGATTCTTCATGCAGGGTCACCTGTGACTGAAATTTTACTGCAAATCACACTGCTACAGAGTGGCAGTAAATCCTTTATTCTCTGCATGTGAGAATCAAGGGGCCTCTTGTGTGCACCTGATACTATAAAAAAAATAGTTCTAGAAATGGCGTGGCTGTCAGGACTCTGCTTGGGTTACTGTTTCCTTTAGCATGAGCATAGCAGCAGCTTCAGCCTCTGAGCAAGAGGCAGGGGTTTAGCTTGGAGATATTTTCTGAACATATATTAGCATGCTTGTTTCTTTGGTTCAATGGTGGAGGAGCATTCTGAACTTTTTCTTGTGATATAATGTCATAATAGTTGTGAGAACCACTGAGCTTATTATAAGGAATATCTCATAGAATCATGTTTACTGAAAAAAATTTCATGCTCTCAAGAACAGGAATATGTGCACAATTATTTTTAGAGTGGCATTTTTCTCCATGTGGATTTAATTAGAAAATGAATAGAGAGAAAGAAGTTGTTTTTTGGTTGTTTTGCTTTCCTTTTATAAACTCAGGTTTCAGAAAACAAGTTGCATAAATGTTGCTGCCTTGGTAGCCTTTAAAATTATAATAATAATAACAATAAAATCTTGTTCTCAAAGGCCAAGAAGGCATTTGATGTAAATAGACTCAGTTCCATGGAGGCTCATGGATTTGTGCCAATTGATACCAATTTAGAATCTGCTCTGACCTTTCATTCTGGGATATGAAAGTGCTTTGATGACTGCTCCAAATTCTGTAAACTGCAGAGTTCTCTTAAGACACATTTTAGAGAATAACTGGACCTTGAAAAGAGGAAGATTCAGTGATAAAAAGTCTATGATAAGCAGGTTTATTTTTTGGGGGAGTACAATGAATCATGTTTGCTTGAAGGCCATGACTCTGTCACTCTTAACTATATTGAATAGAACCTCAGTATGTGAGAAGAGGCAATTGATTTTGATAGATTTGCTCACAGAATAAGGTGCTTATTCAATGACAGTGAAGTTGACAAAAGTGGATCTTGTGATAAGTACAATGAAAGTTTTTTTGAAGGACAGATGGTGAAACACTGTAGCTTCACATCAGTCTGCTTACTTACCTAACTGCCAAGGCACTAATCTTCCTCAACATGTCACTGAAGGAAGGTTTGAAAAACTTCTGGACATTCACATACACTTATTCTGAGGAGACAGGTGTCTGTTTCCCTCCCAGAGCTGCAACCAGCAGACATGCCCTTTTTTGCCTCATATGCTGCATGTTGGTGTTCATTCTGGGGAATGAGAAACCATGAATCTAGGCTTTCTTTAACTGACAGGGATTTGATTTCATTCAGCCCATACAAAGTGTGGCCAGCCTCCAAGCCATGTGCTATTTCAGATAACAGCAGACCTTGAAGCTGCACCATGCAACCAGTATTGTAGTTCCTAAAAGGCAAGCAAAGTCAATACTTTCCTCTGCATAAAGGGACAGCACCGTGCCATTTGCTGCAATCCTCTTCTACTCCCTCCTACAAGAAGCAGGCACCCAAAGTGTAAGTGCATCTATGCCTAAATTATATGCCTGAATTGGGTGTGCATTAAAAAAAGAATGGGGATAAACTATGTGTCCAAATGGTAAATCATCCCTCATATTGCAGTATTTCAGAGGAGTTTTAAATGGGAAAGTGCTCTACATTGTTTCTCTGTAGGAGAACTGCCTTCATACAGCAACACAGGTCAATCTTTGATCCTTCTCCCACTTGCTTTGTTTTTCTTTCCTGCAGTGAAGAAACTTCATTCTCTTGCTTATCACTTCAGCCGCAGCCTTCTCTCACACAACTTCTGCCTATCTTAATATAACACTTCTTGTTTGTCCCACGCTGCCAGAGCAACTGAGGACTGCAGCCCCAAGAGCAAGTCTATTTCTATAGCTCTGCCTTGGTTACCTCACTGTTCACGAGTAAGAATTACCTAATAACACAGCTGTGTGCTTTGCAAGGTGATTTGATAATAACAACCCGAGCCAGTGTGAAGTTTCTCCTATGAATGCACATTTCCATGTCTGTTTGATGTCTCTTCATTTGCCGGTAGTCATGCTGAGGCTATGCAGCTGGAGTGGGGTAGCCATGGGTAAGCCTCCTTTTGCCAGTCACTCCCTTGCCACATAGAGTAGGGTGGCAAGAACATTCCTGACATAGGTCTAGTGACGAGTTATGTTCTGATTCCTGGCTTGACATGCAAGCTGTTAAGGATAGTGTCTAAATCAAATAATTGAATGCACAGTGTACGTTTTTTCTGTGGGGAGAAGGACAAGAAAAACAATGGGAATTAATTGTGGAAAAAATCTATTTTAGCAGCTATGACATGAATTGCAGAGTGGATAATTTCAGAATCAATTAGGAGATTCTGTATTTTGAGAGAAAAATGACTTAATAACTGTATGTGTTTTGGTTTTATAAGTGAGCTGAAAGCTCTGGAACTTGGTGTCAAAGAGATGTGTTTGTAGTAAGGCTGTGTAGTCAAGTAAGGGTTATCACCAGGAGGAGACTGAACACAGAAACAACAAGTTAAGGCAAACTTGTTGAGGGATTTTTAAAGAGGAACAAATCTTGTAGTACCTAGGTAGATAGACTACAACATGTGCGGAGAGCATCATTAAATGGAGAAACATACAATGGAACATAAAGGGGCTGCATTACTCCAGCAACAGATACTGCATTACTTATCTGAGAATTTAAGTACAGGTAATAATGATGTGGTACACTAGATACCAGAATAAAAATTTCATTGCAATGAAGCTGAATTATGGGAATAGAGCAGTGAGCAAATTCTATATTACAAACTAATCAAGCTAGAGTTAAAAAAAAAAAAAAACAGAAAGAAAGAAACATAAAGAATACAGAATTAGGATAGTGCTTCATAACCGAGCATTGATTTAACATGCTCCATCTTAACTCTGCTTTGGAATTAAAAAAAAAAAGGAAAAAAGGAAAAAAGGAAAAAAGAAGCAGATCTTCCCATATGTAGACATGAATATAATTTAACAAAACAGACTGAATCATGAATTTAATTACACAGCAAGTGCAAGCAAAGTGGTTATAATGCTATTATGGAAATGTGATTGTGATAAACTTATTCACATTACATTCTGTTGCTAATTCAATTTCCATGCACAAGCCCAAAATGCCAGATTTAGTTCTGGCAGTACAGATATAGCAAAACCAGTATAAAAGAAGACATGTTTTCTAGCTCTTTCAATAGCATGGTATTAAAAAACATCATGTTTTCTTTTCTAATAAATATGATATCCTTAAAATTAAAGAAACAAAACCACAGTTTTATAGCCAATCTTTGTGCCTATGAATGATAAATATTGCATTAAAAATAATTAAAATATTCAGAGTGTAGTTGCAGTTGTAAAATCATGCTTAATATGAAAGAGAGAGAAAGAAACTTGCGATTAGGAAATCTTTGGAAAAAGAAAATTCTCTCCCTGTCTGACTCCTCTGCTTCTCAGCTCTATCACGAGAGTATTACCATACCCACACATCACAGCCACAATCATGTCACTAATTAAAATGTTAATAACTTCTTAAAATGAGTCTAAGTATCTACTCTTTGATTCTGTGCACTATATGAACTGCAATCCATCACTCTGCCAGTTGTGGGGTTTTGCTACAGAATGGTAAAGCCTGTGGAAAATTTCTACACTCTAATGATCTGATTAGTTTTAGAATGGGCAGTTTAGGGATCTCTTGTCCAAAAGACAACATAAAATTTGGTAGGAATACCTAATTTTGCCAAAAAGTAACAATTTTAAGCTCATTTGACTCCTTTGTTTCGAAGTTTCAGGACTGGTGGTAGGGGTCAGCTCTGGGGTATGCACAACAAACAAGCTCCTGCTGCAAGAGTAGTGCATCAATTGTTCTCTGGTGAACAGCCATGCACTCATATTCACCCACCAGTGCTATGGAAGGTAAATGCAAACAGAGGAACTGCATGTCAGCTGCATACTGCACCTGCAGTGGAGTAGCTGACTTCGGTAACTTCTTCCCCTGAGATAACTTATTTAATGGTATGCTGGTCATACCACTAGGTCTTTCATAGAAAGCTATGCGCCGTCTTAATATTGGAGAAGCTGTGGAGGCCACTTAATATCATCATAAAGTTGCTGTTGATGACTAGACTTCCCAATAACCTCTGTGAACTGTTGACTTTGTGTTTTATAGGACTTAAGGCTGGCTAAATAACAGCTCTGGTTCCTCTGCAATGATAGGCATACCACTGGTGAACAGGTTTCTTCAAGGAAAAGATGTTACTACTTTTGATGACAATATAAAGCTTCTGACCCTATAGTAGCAACAGGAGTATAACATAAAGTGTAACGCAAAACCTGCTTTGCAATAAAAAGAAGCAAGTTTCAAAAAATATCATCAGAACTTGAATTTCTCAATATCATAGCCTAAAACACCTAGCAATTTACCTTGTAGGAGAGCAATAAATGGCCAAGTTGTGCACCAGGCAAAATACTGGGAACCAGTTCCAACAAAATAAAATGTTTGGGCTTTGATTTTTGGTTGATATTTGGTAACAGAAAATATTTTAGGGAAGTGAAACATCATAACACTGGGGACAGAAGTGGTTTGTCAGATGTCATTTTTAGAGAAGCCCTGGTAATGCCAGGCTCTGGTCATCCGTGGCCCACAGAGCCATTGTGCGTGGCTCTCAGAGGGGCCTCACATTAGACTGTGGTCATGTCCCAGGGGACCCAGTGATCACCAAGGCTGGAGTCTTTTCCAGCTGTCCGAAGACCAAAGCTTGTGCCTGGACATGGGGCCAGGGCCTTCAGAGCTTGCAGTGGCCAGACTGCACCAAACTGTCGGCCAGTCAGAGCTGAGAGAGACCCCAGGGGCCCACTCCCAACCATGGGTGACTTTCCACAGCGGTTTGTTAATGTCCATCACATTCCTGGAGGGGGTTGGATCTCTGCCATTTGTTAAGCAGTCCCCAGACTGAGTGGACTAAGTGGCCTTCCAGGAACAAAACTTTGGGGATCCGTGTCCTACACTAATGTTGCTTTTAAATCTTATGACATTTTTCATTTTGTTTATATTTAATCTAAGTGTTTGAAACTTCTCTAAAAGAAAACAGAGGGGCAGCAATGCAAAAGAAGAATTTGCCCAGTGGATCATGTTAAACAGCTTATGATTTTCGTAATTCTTGCAAAAGGACAGCTTTGGTGTCTTCACATATCTCATCCTGTGAAATGAGGAGGATCAGTGTTATTACACTTCTGGCTCTAACTGCTGATGTCTTTGTATCTTGCTGATCTAATTCCTTTTTAGTTTAAGATCCTTCTTCTTCCTCATCTCTGTCTTCATAGATGAGTTGTCCCAAGCTTTCCCTCTGTTATGCCCTCAAGATTCACCTAGCTACACTGATGATGAAAGCTATTCCTGTTTTTTTCCCTAAAACCAAAGTACAAGGAATTAGTTACTTTTGCTCTCACTCCTGAGAAGCTATGTCCCAGAACAAAAGGACTGATAATGCAAGTTAGTGAGGTGAGTGCTCCCACTGTTTTACAAAAATGCTTAAAATGCTAGACCTAAAAGAAAATACCTGGTGCCAATCACACTTTAGAAAGATTTCTTTATATCTTCGTTACATGTTGCACTGCTCCAATAGCATATAAAAGCATGGTGAATATTGATTATTTTCATTTAAAGTAGGTGCTTAGAAGTTGAGATACGAAATACCTGCTGTTAGTGAGAATAGAAAAGAATACTTGCCAAAATATTTCCTATCACTACCCTGGAGAACACTGCCAGAAAAAATAGAATTTTACATAAGCAGAGTAGAATAAGGTAAAGTTTGCATTGCAGTAGGATGTCTCCTATTCACCTTTAAGAACATGTTATTCATGAGACTTCTGGAATTACATTACCGTAAATGTTTCTTTTTGACTAATCTTAAATAGCTCTTCCAACCTGACAGTGAAACTATGCTTTCTTATATTTTAATTGTGACTCTTGTGGCTTTTGCTGAGAGAGTTTTAATGGTTTTAAATAATTTTACAATATGAGAGTTAAAATAAGAAAAAAAATATTAAGGTTTCTGACCCATAGATACTTCTGGGTTAAGCAGGCATGATATATCTGTCCAGAGAAAAGATTTTTCAATTTAACAACAAAAATATATCAGGCAGGGAAGGACATTTTCATTTAACCAACCAGTATGTGATAAGATGAGGATCCTGGGCACATCATCATGAAATCTGACAGGAAGGTTAGCATTAGGCTGTCTAAGGCAGGAATAAATGTAGTTTGGTGTTACTTTCCCTTGAAAAGGAAGGAAAATGTAAATTGAAGCCTTTGGTGCCTGCTTCATTTCAGGAGTCACCCAAAAAGGCAAGAAATAACTGGTGCGGCCTGAAAATTTTATTTCTTTCCATTCCTTCAAGGAAAAGTCTAATGACTAAAGAAGGCATCAAAATGTTTCATTGCCCTTTTTTTGTGTGCACACATTCACTTTAGAAACTGTGCTGCTTATGCTTGGAACAGAATATTTGGGACAGAATATATGTATTTACTTTTATTCCTGCAGCCATTCATTTCTATTTGGGTAAATTGGTCTGTATCACCTTCCAAGTGTGCACTGTTCAGTCAGTTGCATATTTCCACTGTAATCAGGGTTTTTTGCTTCTTCTCAGTACAGAAGAAACTCAAAATGAATTGAAGTAAAGAATTAGAAAAAAAGGAAGTTTTTTCTGTACACCTTTTCTCACAACTAATGTAAAAGAGGGCAGATTTATAAAAAATGGAGATAGCTTTTCTTCAAACTATAGTTTTAAAACCATCATTTTAAGTATTTAAAATACTTACATAGGAATACCTAAAGAATTTGTTAACCATTCTAATTTTTGTGTGCGAAATTCACCAGTTAAATGTGCATTTCATCATTCCAGTCTGTCTGAAGGAGAGCTACAACCAGGGAAAAAGACCTTGGAAATTGGCAAACTGATGGACTAATATAAATAAAACAAAAGTAGGTTCAAGACTTTTTATCTAACTTATTTGAGCTTTTAAAAAGGATGACATTAGTCATGACTGTTTCAAGATTCACTTTAATACTTATTTGATAAGCTTTGAAGGAGCTCAGACTTAGAAATTCTCTTTTATTTAGGCTTTTCTAAATACTAAAGTGAAATCAACCTTGTATTTAAAGGAATATTAGCTCTCTCCTCACATATTCTGTCTAGTCTTGTGAGAGCTGCCCATTGTACCCAAATACAACAGTTTCTTTAGCAGTGCTGAATCTTAGACACTAAAGACAGCCTCTCCTCAATGGGGGTTACTACAAGGGGAAAAAAATTTTCAGTGCGTCAGAGAAGGGACAATCTAATCCTCTTTGCTGGTACATCTGCTCTGGCAGTTTTGCTCTACAAATCAAAAGGCATCCCATTAATTAAAGTTCCTTTTTCTTTCATTTTTATTCAGCTTGTGAAATGTGACCAGTATTCAAAAAAAAAAAAAAAGAAAAGGATTTCAGCCCACTTTAGTCACCACCACCAGAAGTGTATGTACTTTGATTTGTTGTCTAGTTTCTGCTTACTTTTCTTTCTTTTTTTCTATTTTCTTTCTTTTTTCCTGTTTTCTTCTTTCTTTCTTTTTTCTTTCTTTCTCTTTCTTTCTTTTTCTTTCTCTGTTTCTCTGTTTCTCTTGCTCTCTTTCTTTGCTTATTTCTTTCTTTGCTTATTTCTTTCTTTGCTTCTTTCTTTCTTTCTTTCTTTCTTCTCTCTATTTCTCTCTCTCTCTCTCTCTCTTTCTTTCTTTCTTTGAGGAACCTTCTCCTTTGGCAAAGTGCAATACATTCAGAGAGACTTACAAAACAAAGCTTTCAGTTCTTGGTCAGCAACAAACTCATCTTTGTTCATGCAGCTCTATTAAGGAAAGAAGGCCAATTTTATGCAGGTTTCTATGGTCTGCAGCACAAAGGCATCTATCTGCATGCAAGCTATCTGGCAGGCACACAGCAGACTATGAGATCATCTATTTTAGCAATTGCCAGCTGCAAAGAGGAATGGTAAAAAATTATAAACTGTTTTATATAGTGCTTTTATTTTTCCAGTCAGGCAGCACTACAGATTTATGCATTGTTTTGTGGACAGATAACAAATGCAGCTAATGGGATGCCTTCACATCTAGATCTCAGGATCTTGTCTGCATTTTCCCCTATGAGTCCAGGTCTGTTTTGATTGGATACTAATGTCATCTATCTTAAGCAGGAAGTGATGCTCGACTGCTTTATCCCTGGGGTTTTAACTGTTGTCTAAGGAATTCTGGTCCTTTATTTGATGGACTTTTACTGTGCTTTTGCAACCATCCACTATTATTCCACAGTGGGTGGCCAGCTATTTAACACTTGCCAGTTGCATCATACACTGCTTATAAAGACCATGTACTGTAATTTCACAGCATGAGGAAAATGAGAATGTTTCAGATTTTTCTCCTGATAGCAGAGGAAGATATTTTGAGAAGTGAACTTGGATGGAGTTAGAAGGGTTTTTTATATATATAAAAAAACCAACATATAATTCATTTAACTCCAAAGATTTCCACAGTGTAACATAAGGCAAACCCAGCCCTATCCAGATCTCTTTTTGTCTGTTGGGATATCCTCATCAGTATTTATAACCCAAACTAAAACACAGTGGAAGGACTCCTTATTAGTCCAGTTGGGTTTGAACTTCATCTGCAGTTCAGGTTGACTAAATAAGAGAAGGAGCTGCATTCAGGCGCAGAGTTCGGTTGCATAGGATTCCTTGTGTATTACCATACATGAGGGAGAAGTGAGTGCATGGGTAGTGAAAGAGTCAACTAGAAAATGCTTTCCTGAAAAGACTGTATTCCCACTATTCACAGTGACTACCTTAAGGACAGGTGAACAAGACACCGTGCAGTAAGGTAGGGAGGAAGTTGCATTATTGCTCTAGCACAAAACTCACCATGTGCTTGCTTTTACTTTGCAGTGACTGCAGGGAAGCTGGTTCCTCACTGAAGGAGAGATTCCCAAATTTCTGCACTAGGTGGTTAAATTATCACTTCCCTAAATTTGAAGGATACCTTCCCCATGTCAGAAGCATTCTCTTGAATCTATCAACATAATTCTAAATATCAAAACACTGGATTTATGTTTGGTTTTATGAGAGCATAATTTCCCAGAATATGCCATCTAGGATTTCTTTTACATGAAAACATAATTCCTTGTAATTTATGCATATCATTTCTCTTTTTAAACTAGAATGACCTGAAAAAGCATAAAAGAAAGAGGGAGAAAACTGTGTGATAGTCATGTTGCATGGTGTATATGAGATATATTTACCTGAGGAATAAAACAACACAAGATGATGTCCTTCATGCATATTTGTCTAAGAATTTTAATATGTCAAGATATAAAAAATTCATTACCTTTTGTTATCCAACACTAGCAGTTTGGAAGTTCAGTAAATAGAGAATGCAAGGTATCTTACTGCATCTAGTGCCACAGGAAAACTCACCAAGTTTATGAAAAAAAATCTTTACCTCCAAGGTATTCTGGAGTGATTCTAACAGATCCTATCTGAAGTGATCCTTCAATCAAAAGAACAGTCCTTCTGCATATGCCTCTTGGATCGCAGCATCCATTCTTTGGTACAGAGCAACACATTCAGTACAAATGAATATAAAAAATTGCAGCAGAGAAGCTGAAATACTACAAAGGATGTTATTTACTGCCTTAGATAGGTGAATGTATTCTTTCTGCCTCTCCAGATGAAATCCATGTTCTGCCTTAGGATACACATTTGTAGAATCCCTAGACATTATAAATGTATTATTGTTTTGTATTATTAGTAATATCATAATATCAGTTTGTATTAACATTACTGTTTACTAGCCCCAGCCCTGGTAGGAGATGTGGTACAAACCTTTGTGAGAACTCTATGTGTATTTGAGATGATGTCTCACTTTGCTTTTAGCATTCCTTATAAGAGTAAAAAAAATAAGCCTTGTTTTGTCCTGAGATATGAAAGAAAATTCATGCCTTCAGTAACACCTTTGTGAGTGGGTGAGAAATGAGCTATATCTCAGATGAATTATTTAACTACCCACACAAGGCTTTATATGGATGATTAACATGTTAATGTGTCTTAGAGTGCTGTTCAAGGTTTGTAGCTTTAACACATACACATGTGCACACACGCACACACATGCACACACACGCACACACACACAGAGAAGGCACATATCTACCCCAAAATATAGGTACCCTGACACAGTCAGAAGAAATAAAGGAATAGAAAATAGCTACAGGCACTCAGTAAAATATACCATTTGGCAGAATATTAAGGTACATCCCTGTACATAAGGATACTTAAAATCATATTCCATAGTATAGACAGTCTAAAGCTATTTCTAGAAATAAGGAAGCAAGATTTTATGCGTATTTGCTAGCATATGCATTCAGGTATCTATTCAAACAACCATTATGGGATTGTTGCCAGATGAAATTCTGTCTAGGAAATGAGTCAAAAACCTCTCATGAGCTGAATTTACATATTCATAAATTCTGAGGTCCCATTGACTTCATTTGCTAAGAGTTACTACAACTTAATCATCCACCATGTGCCAAATAGGCCTTCATAGCAAGCCACATATACACTCCATGAGAAGTGAGAAAAATTCAACTTCACTTAACCTGCAAAGGAAGAGTCACGTAAGCCTCACTTGCATAGCTTAACAGTGCAAGTATAGCAGTTATTGCTGCTCAGCTGCTGTGAGGTAACTTATTATGCTACAGTAATCACGAGATTGTACCTTAATGGAATTTACATTGCTAAGTGCTCAGGTCACTTTTGAAAGTGGAACTGCAAAATGTAGGCACTTTTGAAGATGTTACCTTAAGCAATAATAATAATAATGACTTCCATCTTTAGAGGTATTAATTTATCCCAAATTTTTACATTGTGCTGATCTCTGCAATGCTGAAGGATGCATTTTTCTGTTGGATCTGTACACTGTGAAGACCTTATGATATTAACCCCTACCCTTCTTTACAAGGGTCTTCTTGCATGATGTGATGTTCAATTCCATAGAAATATCTAGACAGGAAAAACAGACACAAAAATCAAGACATTCCACATTTCTAAAGCAATCCCTTTGTCTGGAGTCCAGAAGTCAGTTCAGTTTGTTCTTTTCCTCCTAATGACAGGTGCTTTTCAGTCTGCAACAAAAGGGTAATATCTGTAGCCAGTCATTCTCCTAACCTGGTAGAGACAAAGATACTATCAGGATTTTTGTGTGTGCATCATAACTAATGTTCAGCCAAATACAAGCTTTGAAATTACTGGTCATATGCCAAAGTCCATAAAGCTTCTGTAAGGATGTAGCAAGTCAAGACCTGACTTACCAATTAGAGGGAAACCTAAGCTGATGGTGTGCCTAGTCTTCTGCTCAGATCTTTAACAATCTGGTATTTTATGTAAGGAAATTTTATGTAACAGGATTGATATATAATGATAATGCATGGAGAGCAAGGAATGAAGGTAATATCACCACATGAGGGTTTTTTAATATATGAAACAATCCACTGAGATTTTGTGTGTAATACAATAAGGCATAATTTATATTTGATTATTTAACACCAGATATTCTGCCACTCTTTGGAAAAGTACATAGAGCAGCAGAATTGTCTATCACCCTTCAAGCTCTATGTAGTTCAAACTGTCTGACCAGGGCAATACACATTCCCATTTGGTGTTCTCTTAGGAAATAAGTGTATATCTTTTTCTTCACAGAGGATTTGCATAAATTTTATGGATTTAAGGAAGCCAGTTATGAAGAGAACACATCTAAAGGTCAGCTAAAATGGGACTAACACTTCCTTCACAAATAGAAGAACCAGCAAAAATTCTTGCCCTCAGATCTGTACCAGCCTTAAAGGCCAACTTTTCAGGGGATGTAACTAGATTCAAAAAGAGGCTCTTACAAGATCTCAGTAGACTAGAAGAGGACATTCCTTGTCCTTTGAGAGAACTGAGAATCTCCAACTTTACTGAAGAGAAATATGATCCAATTCCGCTTTTGAGTGACATTGTGGAAGGCTTTTCTGGGTTGCCTTGGTTGTGAGATAAGTTTTTGTGTACATATTCCATGAATAAAATGCCCTTTGGACACTTGCATTTCTAAAACCAGCATGGTTATTCTTCAGCTGTTTTTGGCTCACTTGAGTTTCATGATGCATTCACTGTAAAACTTTTTTCCATCTCTTACCCACAGTAGCGTACATTGCAACAGTCATATTACTGCTGAACTATTATTTTGGCAAAAATTCCTTCTTCCTTAGTGTCAGACAACAGAGCACATATTTATACAGCAGCTTGACTGCACTGCAGAGGGAGTGGGAGGCCTAGATGTGCATTTGGAGAATTAAAGCTAAATAGACCTTTTTGATCCTACTAAATGTTGTTTGCTAGAGTTTTAATTACTATCAGTAAAGCTACATCTACAGACACTAAAACCTAGTCTTTCATTGCAATGAACAGGGTATGATACTTCCATTTATATTTTCTCCCAGTCAGGACATCACATTAAAACAGATCACATTTGTTGCCACTTATCAGAAAGGTAACAGAGTTTATGAAATGTTCATATATTACAGTAAGGGACTTATCCTTAATTTATTTAGCTGATCAAAAAGAACATCAAGGCACAACTTGAATCTTACATATTTACACACACATACACACACACACACACACACACATATATATATGTATACGCACCACCAGGAGACAATAGTAGATATAATTATAGTCTTTAATCTAGCAGGGAACAGCAGTGTCTAGAAGTTAGAACTGATAACTAGGTAGAGGGTAATTTTTTTAACAGTTGGGGTTAACTCTTTTGGAACAAAATTATTAGAGAAATGGTGTCTGTGACTCAAACTGGAAGCCTTGCTGGTATGCTTGAGAAAGATCTGCATGGCATAGGGGCCATAGATTATCCATGCCTCCAAAGTCTGCTCTGGTGGGATCCTGGAGGAATACCAGATAAGAAGACTAAGGCATTGACTTTAGCTTAAGCTCTGTACAAACAGGGATTGTGGATGCAATTGATGTGAGCTACATGTTTTGGCCATCTAAAACCCATCAGTAGCAAAGGTGTTATAGACATGGTTTCTCTGAGTACTTTCTGATTTTCTTCTACTTTTCTTCCTTGCTTTCAGGTAAGAGATCATTGTATGGTGTATGTTACTTCCTCTTGCTTTACCTATTCCTAGCTTCCTCTCTTACCTAATTCAAAAGGTGGAATAAATGACTCCAGTCGTCTATCAGGAAAAGTTCTGGATCTGGGGGAAGAGTCACTGGGTAAAGTTCTGCAGCTTGTGCTGGGCAAAAAGTCATGCTGTCTTATCATAAGTCTCCTTAGGTCTCAGGGACTTCTGAGTTACAAAAGTAGGGATTCATCTTGCCTAATTTTAGGCATCTACACTCTTTTATTTACACCTGAATTATCCATGGCTCCCCTTATGTCACCGAAGTGAAGTAGGTATTCTCAGGATGCAAGTCATCAACCTATTGTAAAACATCTTTTAGAATAAGAATATAAATAAATAAATAAATGGAAAGACACAAAAACAAAACATAATGTGTTTAAACTTCCAGAAACAAATGTGTTCGGTGAGAAATTTTGAAATTTAGTATTTTTCAATCATAATTCATGGCAAAAATTAATAATAAAACACCAACATTTCTTTGATCTTGAACAATTCTACATCCAGCAATGTACAATTTAAAAGTCATTGCTGTAGGACTTGAAGTTGTTCCACTGAAAATGGAGGCTTGTCATTAACTTCAGTGGATTTAAGATTGTCTTACAGCACCTGTTTTTCAAACACAGTTTGCACATGCAGCTGCCATCAACTTAAGAGATTTCTGTGACAAGCACCTCTGAAATCTGGTTGTTATGTTAGGATGCAGTTATCTCACTGACACAGAATCTGATAAATAAAAGAGCAGAATATATTGTTCCTTCTCTTTTACCTCACACTACTTAATAAACAATACCTGTTACACATTAAGATCTTCATTAAAAGAACAGGCAGTTTCTGACTCAAGCTTCCTACTGTGCTGAGACTTCAGAAATGAGTCATGGGCAGCAACATTCAGCATTTAAGATCAGATGAGGCTTCTGTGTTTGATATCAAATAGCAAATAAACTGGATTTTAAAATGTTAAGTGATGACTAACCTTTTGATCTTTGTGCATATGTGTGTATACTGACTATCTATCTTTGAAATGAAGATGACTCATAAATTCAACACACTCCATAACATCAGCACGAGCACAGTCACCTGGGCACATCAGTAAGGTTCCAGTAGTAGAGTAAGATTCGAGGCAGTCTTGAAAAAAATAATACTGAGGAAGTGTTGGTTTACTTTAATAATAATGGAATTCAGTACTGAGTTGGTTGCAGACCTTGTAACTTCTGCTGAGTTTGGTAGCAAATAAAAAGTTGGTTAAGCTGGAGAGTAATTAGATCCTTTAGAGTGGAGAACTTGCTGGGAGAGGAAAAAGCCAGGCTAAAAGCAGAGCATCTGAGGGAGGTCTTGTAAAGATAAGTACAGTGGGAATCATGGGAGCTTTGAGAGAAAATGCAGCAGTGGAGTACAGGGAATAAGAAATATGTTTGGAAGGCAATGGAAAAGTCCTAAGAATTGGCTGGGAAGGGATGGAAGACACGTCCCAGGTCAAACAGAAGCACTGAAAACAACTCTGTGGAGATTTGAAGGCAAGGCATGGATCCTGGCTCTGATTTATGTTAGAATAAAACATTAAAAGTAAACCTGCTTTAAATTATTGGTGATATAATTATGCAGAGACCTTCTAGTGGCTGTACAAACAATTTAAGCTCTGGGCTTGTGGCTTCTGATGTGAATGGAGCTTCTTGATGGGATACAGACCTATAATTTGCAGTGGCAGGCTATTTATTGTAAATTTAATTAGTCCTAGCATATATAAATACATGGTAGTTTCTATTATGTTACAGCACAATCCATTCATTGTTATAACAGTTATTTTGTTGTCAGGTATAGAATATGGAATTTAAGCTATGAAGATCAAAATAAATAAGTGAATGTTAGAAGAATTATTTATTCAGATGTAATTCTATAGAATATATCACAGCCCAGTATGTGCAGAGCAATTGTAATACTAAAGCCATCTATGAAAGCATTCAGAGTTTAGTAGATTGCTGATGACTGATCTATTTCTTTTTTCCAAATCAAAGTATGTGATTACTGGCATTACAGAGTGGTTTCCTGAGTCAAAGTTGTCTTCCTAAGAAAGAAAAAAGTTCAAAGCAAATATAATCTCATTTGATTACCTAAAAAGATACTGTCCTGCAGAGCACTACAAGCAGCAGTGATCTTCTGTAATCAGGAATTACAATTTTAACTGTGTTTTTGCTGAGCTATGGAAATGAGATTTTTTTGGTTGAGGGAAAGAATGGAGAGCTGACTGTCCCATGTATATAAGGACAACAATGCTCATCAGCATAAGGATGGGGTGCTAGTGAAAGCTGAGAAGCTGAGAGCTCTGACACTGGCTGAAAAAGAGGAAGGATTTTTTTTTATGTTTCAAATTGACTCTCATAGCATATTCTTAGATAAACTCTATAAACATTAACTGCATCATCTCCAGTTCCCATTTATTATAATTGGAGGTCATAAGTCATTAGTTTCCGTTACCCAAAACATCAATCCACCTCTCTCCTGTGTTTATTTCAAAAGTTAAAAGAATACAGTCATCCAGATAGACTGCTTAGAGTCTGAATGTGTCAGGTATGGTGCTAACCAATATCAACAACCCCACAAACGAATTGCATTGGAGGGCATTTAGCATGTCACATTTCACCTCACAAGCTGTTTTGGGGGTTAAGAATGTAGCTAGCTTTCTTGAGCTTTTAAAACCTCCAGTTACTTGTTATTGGATTATTATGAATATGACATTTCTATTCTCCATAGAGAATAGAACTTCTTCAGGTAGAAGTGCCTGAGAAGTTATCAGGTTGCATTTCATCTACCTTTGGCAGCGGAGTTGAAGTAAAGCTTACAGTACAGAGATGCACTGTGAGTCTATTCATTCAGTTGCACTTTGGAAATGGAAGATCTTAGAAAGAAAGGACAAAACCCTGAACATTTTAAATAACCTAGCTAGAAGTTATGGAGAACATGAGATGTGGTTCAGTCCAGTCTTGGAACTAAAATAATTCACTTGAAAATGTTGAAATTGACTTGTTGAAGTCAATTTGTCATCCAGCAGCTTGGAATAAATGCCTCTCCTTCCTCTGGTGTTCCTAGAAGACCTATAAGGTATCATACCTATAGGAAGTAAGGCAATCCCCCTTATTTTGCTCCTTTTATACAGAAAACACATTCCTAAATGTTCAAAAGGCACAGACTGATTTTGACTTCAAAGTCACCTAAGACAATCTTTTTTAATCCTTTTGGTGAAGCATGATAGAGCAGGAAACAATCATTTAAAGATAAAGATATGGATTTTATAACTTAATATGTCTTCTCCTATCTATCTTCTAGATAGTTTGAGATTTTCTGCTAATTGATATAAAATAACTATAGGCCTTATGCAAGCTGAGCTGTAGCAGTTCTAAAAGTGATAAAGGGATAAGGTGGTTTCTGCCCATATTGACTTTCTTTCTAGGCACTAAGACTTTCATTACGCTAGCCGAGGTTTGCATATCATTGTCAATAGTGGATGCCATAATGGAATTGATCTTTGTTTCTTCATAGTTTGGCAGGTTTTGCAGATTATTCCTTCCATTCTTCTCCTTGGAAATCTTGTTAAAGAAGAGAACCTTTTGCAAACATTTTATAGTCTCTTTCAAGCATGGTCTGGCTTGATGTTATATTTCTCTCTCTTGTTATGCTGATTCACAGCTGGAGAACTCTCTTTTCCTTTGCTCTTCCTAGGCACTGTTGGTTTAATTGTCTAAGGGAAGAGCAACTATGTGGTTGTTAATATAGAAGCAATTGAAAACAATTAAATAAGACTGCTGAATACAAATTGGACATTTGACAACCCACCGTGTCAGCTTGACTTTGAAGTGAACAGGAGACAACTGCAGGTACTGAGCGTTGAACCTCAGGTGTTCTCAGAATTTATGCCTGTCAGAGGTGAGTTGCTGCACCCTACACAAGGTAAAGATTTTGTATTGCCTCAAAGTCTAGACCCATGCAGGAGCAGTCAAATATATATTGCTGTGACTGGGTCCTCACCTGAGAGGGTGGGATGTAGCGTGTCAGCCATCAAAGGTGGTAGAAGGTGTTTTGGCACCTTATATTAGTGACTAATCAAGTCAGGAAACTGTTTTGGCAATACAATTCTCACGGTGCTCACTCTCTTCAGTCTCTGAGAACCAAGAAGCAGCAGATTTATTTGTAACTTATATATGAGACAGCTTCAGAGATCATATTGCTTGAACCGTTTTGGTAGCTGCAGAGTAGTCCAAATTACAAGGGAATATAAAGAGTTTTTTAACTCATGATTTGTCAATACTAAGAACAGATGAGTTCCTTGCACATAGCATGTAGTCTAGGAAGGTGAGATCTCAGGTAGTCCTTCAAAGATTTAATCCACTTCATTTTCAAATAATAAGTCCAGTCTTTTAGGCAAATATAACTGTTTTCCTCATGAAGACTTGGTTTCAGCAAAATTGTCTATCTCAGCAAGCTACTCCAGTCTCAAAAATAAATGGTTATTAAGTTATGCTGGGTAGAAAAGGCAGAATACTAAATTTCCTTTATGAAAAAAAAAAGTATATATAAATGTGTGTTCTCATTTAAATATACTTGACTTTCATTGGGAGCTACACAGCTTAACTGTAGTTTATAATCTTTGCGATATTTTTTCTCTTCACGGTGAGTACACTGTTACCTGCTGTGTGTTCCCTATGACTTTGGGAATGTAAAAATGAAAGCAAAATGCATAAGTAGTTCACAAGATTTCTGGCTTGATTTCAATAAGGTTCTGTAGCAATCTGCCCTTCTTTTCAGCAAGGATAGATGTGTTACTCTGCAGGGAGAGATTCTGCCTGATATTGATACTAGAATAAGACTAAAAATCCATCAGGGAAGTCAAATGGGACTCAGAGGAACTACAATAAGAGCAGTTCTGAAGGAAAGATATTCTTTAAATTTCTTTTAATCTTCCTTTTAATTGTCCCATTTGCACACCAGTACCTCAACATTTATACTTCTGGGAAATTTTAGACAGAAGGAAGCTGTTTTTCATGAGAAGGGATTTAGGCGTGCATTTAGGTTTTAAATGAGCTTAGTAAAAAGATCTCCTGTGATGCTGATGATTGCTGGAAGGTTTTGCTCTTTGGTCTTTATAATTGCAATCTGAGATAACATCTAAGTATTTTGATTTGAGTGTTTCCATTTAATTGATTTTTCATCACCAATTCCAAAATTACTAAAAATACCAATAGCAGGTTGGTCTTTCTGGGGCTCAGATTTATTAGCTTTCCAAATCATATAGAGAGACTCAGAGGGAAGGCCTGAATAAAGCAAATCTCTTGAATTTTATGTCTGTGCAAAAGCTACAGGATATTTTATGTTCTCTGTAATGATTACTAAAGAGTCTGCTGCATATCGTATGTTTTTTTTATGGAGTACCACATTCACACAAAATCAAAAATTCATCCAGTTTTTCAAAAGAATAATTCTTTGTGATTCATTAACATGGTTGTAGCTGAATTTGAATAAACTTCAGAGTGCTTGAAAATATTCGAGCACTTTACCCCTTGAACTTTCACAAGTCTGCATATGAATTTCTGTTTCACAAGAACTCTGAGATTTCAAAATGCTTTGATTTGAAATGGGATAAGAAGTCAAATAGTTCAAAATTCTAGAAAAATGAAATATTTGGATCATCTTGAGATGTTTCATCTCATACATATAAAATGGTTTGCTCAGATAAGAACAATCTGCTTAATTCCAGTGCTACATCCACTTTCAATAATACACATTAATTGTCTTTTTATTTTTATGGTAGAATACACATTGTCATTTAATATAACAATTGAAATGATAACCTGAAAATGGAATATTTGACTTTTATCAAGACAGAACATATCGGCCCTGTTGAAGTGAATATTAGATCATACTGGAGTTGTGCTGAGAATAGGGGGAAAGATTACCAGTTTCTGCTACACCATGGTTGGCCAGATCAGAGCCACTCTGTCATTTTTTTATTAATATCCATTGGCCGTATCTTCTGCTTGCAAGAAGATAGTGATGGCTCCAGAATGACATTCACGTCTATGTGAAATATTTTATGCAAATCAAAATCAGCATTTTTTGGAAGGAATATTGTTCCCTCTACAGCCAACTTTGGCCCTCAGAAGCCACATCAAAAACATTGGTAACTGAAGTGGGGTGATAATTGTAATCATTATGTCAGTAAAAGAGCATGAGGCAAAATTTTAGAACTGCTTTCTGAGCAGGTGTGGTTCAAGTAAACCAAACAGATCTCTGAAATTTGAAACAACAAAGTTACAACTGGAGAAATATTTGCAACTGCAATTAGCCTACATAATTACATATTGCTTGCATCTGATGAGTCAGACTGATCCTTGGATCTGGCATTGGAAAGGTGTTTTACCTCCAGGTAAAATTACCTGGGGATGACTACCTCAAACTTAGGCATTTACATTATAGACATCTTAAGTGAAGTGTGAGGAATCCCATCTATGGGTGATTTTTTATTTTTTATCCTTCTTTCTGTCTCTTGAAGAAGAGCTGCCAAAACCCTCTTGCCATTTTCTGCCATGAAGGTGCTTGCACAGAACCCAGTTGGTTTTCAGTGCCACCACCTTGCTGCCTGTTAAGAAGGTCTTTATACATTTCCCTAGTAGATCTTAATAAAAATGAATATAGTAGCCCTGATCTTGTGTGATCCCATTATACCATGGGCCAGTTCATATTTCCTCAAGTTTCTAACACAATTTTGGTGACTGTTATAGCAATTTTTTCCCTTACAGATTTTAAACAACAACTAAAACTGTTGAACTTCAGAGGTTAAAAAGAACCACTGTTCCCAGGTTCCAAAAGGCTTATGAACGCATTTTCACAGTGTTGTGAGCAGTGAACATAATAAATGGTAGGAAAAATACTAGGCAAGGAAAAATAAGTCCTACAGCAAAAATATCCCATATTTCCTTTGCTCAGGTGTCTGTTTCAAAAAATAAGTATCTGTGTAAATATATATATTTTGTGTATTTTTTTTATATTGTATGTGCATATACACATATACATACATAAATGTACATACATATATATATATATATATATACACACATATAAAATTGGGTCACTCACCCTTCTTGCAGAAGAAGGGAACCTGAAGAAGGAATCTAAATGCAGATAAAAAATGGTTTTAGTGAACAAAACCGATGCTGGAAATAAACTGATAGCCAAGGCATTGTTTAGCAGGGGATGAAAACTAAAGCATCATGTACTAGCCCTTAAACAAAACCTCAAACTATCAGACTGCAGTTTTCACAGTATTTTTATTCTTCTGGGATGAGAAGACTGCAGTAAGGCCCCACGTAGTTTCTGTCCAATCCTCTCTTTTTGTTAGTAGGAGAAACGTTTTAACATGTCTCCTCTGTGTTAATCTTCCATCAGTCACAGTCAGCCAAGGATCGATACTATCAGTTTTCCCCTCTTTTTATGGATTGTAATTTCAGAACAGAATGCTAATAGAAGTTCCCATGTGATCCTTGAGGAAGATTCATCTGCTTAAATCAGCCTACCAACTGCTCACCTGAGCTGAATTGTGGCAGAGAGACAGAAAAATGAATCTGTCCCACACATCTGAAAAACAGTGACTGTTCGTGACTGGTCAAAGAGAAGATGTTGTATAAACACAGATATGATTTGGGGTATTTTGGAGTGCCCCTCTGCCATGCTGCCTAAGTCCAGATTCATATCTGCTGGCCCTGCACAGGCATCCAAGAAACCCTAAGGTGTCTTAAATGACAGTAGGTGCCTACCTTTAGGCTAATGAATAGAGTTGTCCTTGACTATAGTGGGAGCTCAGACACTAGTTCACATGTAGAAATATACATGTAGACATTTACATTTTGGGGAATCTGTGTGAAAAAGAGAATAATCAAGAGAGAACCTGACTGAGTAGTCTTATGGTGCAGGGACTGCACCATAAATTGGGAGTGGGAGGGTTGATCCTGTGCTTTTGTTGCTGTGCCACGTGCTACTACTGCCTGTGCTGCCTGTACTCCACTTAACATTTATTGGACAAAATGTACAAACAATATTAGGAATAGAGACTAAATTCCAGGACACTCTCCCACCTAAATATTGCCCCGACCTCTCAAGAGTCAGGCTACCTCTAGTTTCTTTTTTACTTTCTGTTGCTGTGAATTTTCCACAGTGGTCAGTCCAAGATAGTCTGTAACTTGGCTGTTAAAATGTATTGTAAATGCATAATCTGAAAAACTATTTTGGCAGAAGAGGTGGGGACCAGCACTAAATATGTAAGAAACATCAGGGGTAAATGTAGGCCCTGTTCCTTGTGTAGATTCCAGACTCTCGTACTATGGAAATCCAAGCCCAAGGTTTTTGTCTGAGTGATGTGAATATAAGATTTTTGTCATGGAACTCAAATCCAGCCTTTTTGCAGTCTAAATCAGGTCATGTGACAGGACTGATGAAAATTCACATTATGCCTATATGAGTCAGCTGGGTTAGTCTTCTCTTTCTTTGTGACCAAGTCAGTTCCCGCAGTGCTACATCATCTTCAAACTTTGGGAACATTTGGTTATGCACTGCCATTGCTCTATTGTTTGTTCTACTCCCTTGCTATTATACATAAAGACAGGCAAACACACACAGCGTGAAATCTGTATTTGACTGATTGACGCTGTTACTGGAATTTTAACATCTGTGCATCTGTGGGATATCTGAACTTTAAATGCTTGGGGGGCAAATTAGTAATAGTTGAGAGGAAGGGGCAAAATATGTAATTCAATTAGGATCAAGAATGGAAAGCCATGAATTGTCCTTTTTGATATCAACAGGTTCTGGGGTGAGGTGGACCTAAGCTTAGCGCTGCTTTGGGCAGCTGGCAGGGACCTGCTTCTCCACTCAGCGACTCCTAGGGCTGAGCCTGAATCAGCACAAGGAAGGGAAATAGGAGCCACCCACAGACCCAGCAGAGGAGACAGCAAGGATTGCCTTGTTTCCCACTCAGGAATAAGGATTTCTCAGCCTCAGTCCAGTGATAAATAGGGAAGAAGAAAAGAGGATGTCCAGTTTTTCCAGACCTGTGACACAGGTCCCAGAAAAGAGGCAGCAGTAGGGGTAAGGGGTCTCCAAAAACAGATTTTAACAAATGGCTTTGGCTCTGACTGTAATTTTAACATCCAGAACTGAGTTTCCTTTACATGCCCTAAATATGAGGAAATATTTCTACCTTTGTTATCAGCTGCAGTTCAAACATAACAGAAATGAAAGAAAGAAAGAAAAACATTAAGAAACTGAAAGAATATAAAGTTGTTTGGGCAATTTGTTGAAGCAGCTTGGAAATTACTATTGCTTTTAAAAAGTCCTGGATACTGTTGATGCAAGCGGCAGTCAAGATTGCTAAACCTATAATATCTTGAAGAACTGTCTTTTTAATGTTCTTTAGTTTATTGATTTTGTTCAAATGACAAGGTCAATTTTCCTCACTCCCTGGCACCATTGATTACTGTCTGATTGTGAATATTCTAGTTTTTTTGTAAGGGATTATGTACTAGAGAGACAGTGGGATGGGAATAGTCCATAACTCCACAATGGCTACAGGTTTGTGCTGTGGGAACTTCAGGGAGCCTGGTTCACCCAATTATAAGGGCTGAGAGCTTGACCGAAGTGTTCCTTGGGTCTCATCTAGCCCATATGGCTTGATTTCCTCCACATGAAATCAGAGTGCGAGGAGGACTGGTACACAACCAAGGGTCACCTCAAGATAAAACCAGTCTGTGGCAAGATTGTGACTCTAGCCCCTCGAGATCAGATGCATTCTGATGGCTCCTTAGTTAACAAATAAGCAGAGTAGATCAGGAGCTTATAGACTGCCCTCTGTCACTTTTCCTTCAGCGTGTGTGTTATGGGAACCCCCAACAAGGCAGAAGAGATTTTGGAAACACAGAAAAGTTGCTACACTTATCACGGACATTGATATGGCAATACAAATGCAGGAGTAAGCAGCTGAAATAATGTTCAGCTAATTTTTCAAAACTGACCTAGTTTTCAAAAAAGATATATAAATCCTGCCCTGCTTAGGTTCCTTATTTTTAAGCACATACACAAACGCTTTGATGATTCTGGGCCTAGTTGCATTGCTCTATTTAAGTGAGGGCAGAATTAAGTCTAATAACTTGAAATTAGGAAAGAAATTGTTAGTGGCTTTTCACAGATATCTTTTCAGTGGAATTTGTGCCTTCATTCAAATAAGAATGGGGAACAAGCTTACACAAGAAGAGAAGTTTTAAGTCTACCAAAATGACTTGTAGACTTTGAGATCAAATCTCAAAATTTTGTTTGGAAAAAAAAAGTTCTGATGATTGTTCTTTGTAGAAGTCAAATATTATTTAATTTGGGGGGGGGAAAGCAGCTACAAATCATTCTCATAAATGTTAAAAGCACCTTAAAACCAAATATTGTTGCTACTGGTTTTTATTTTGACAGGAAGAAAACATATCCATTCAGGTTGACTTAAAACAACTTAAACAGTATTTTTTAGGTTCAGACACAAAACTGAAAAATCAATTATTTTCACATCTGTAATTAGGATTGTAATAAGAAATGTTAAAGAAGAGGTGTTTGAACTGTTTTCACAGATCAGTGTTTTCATTTTTTTGCTGTAGTTGCTCACAGGCATTGCATAGGCATTGCCATAACACTTCCTGTTACAGTTAGTTATGCAAGCTCCAGTGCATCTTTTTCAATTATTAGCAATACAGAGTATTCAAGCTGTATCTCTTTTGAAGCCCATTATTAAACACAGAATGGATCTAAGTAGCTCCTTGGCACTTCACAGACACGCGGAGGTAATTCTGCATGCACAGTTGCCTGGTTTCGGTGGGTGTGCAGTTGATCTGTTTATGATAACCTATCTAAGTGTATATGCTATGAATAAAATTCAGGTTCTGATGTTTAAATAACACATGCTTAACTCAAAAGTTCAGTACTTAACCTGAATTGCTGTTGGATTAATAATGCAGGTTTAATATTTTATCAACCCCATTGTCAAAGTACTCAGGTTACTGGAGCTGTTTCCTGATGTTAATGTTCTTGGGCAGTCTTTTCTGCTTAATCACAACGTTTTGGAAGACCTGTACTGGGACACTATTATTTTAAGCTAAATCTTTTCATTTGTTACATTCCCCATTCAAGCTGGAATTATGATCACTTTGGCTCTATGTTCTGCACTTGAATCTCTTCAAGAGAAGAGTACAGGTTTCTTTCGACATAGCTGCTTTCAGCCCATTCCAAATAAGTTTGTTTGCTTGTTTTGACAGTTATTAGTATCTCTGAGAGGCTTTCCTTAAAAGTGCTGCAGTGCCCTCTGAAGTTCTCTGCAGCCTTGTTTCCACCTTGATCCCTGTGATTTGGAACCGTGACAGTGTTTCTTTATTTTGCTGTATGCTGTGCACTTTTTCCTGTGCCACTTTCTATTTTAAATGCTTTGCCTAAATTGTTTAGGATTCAAAAGAGAAGAGCACACAGAAGATTAGAAAAGCTCTTCAAGGGTTCTCATTTTGATAGTATGGGTGACATCTGATCTGAGTTCATCCCAAGTTGAAACATCTTACACTACTGTATTTAGGAAGTTTAGTGTTCGTGCTTCTATTTTAACACTGCCTTCACAAGGGGCTGAATACCAAGCACAGACTCCTTGAGTTCTTAATAATGATATGTTCGCTGCTCTTGCACATTTTATGTTTCCTGTTAGAGTGGATATAAACATTTTAAAGGACCTGGGAACTCCAGGAACTATGTAGTCTTATATTGGTCTCTTCCCATATATTATTCTCTTTTGCATCTGTTATGTTGTTAACAAACTAAAAAAAAAAAAAGAAATCCAATAGCTATAAAAAGGGGTCCAATGTAATTGTTGCCTATTTTGCAGCAAAAAATAGCAAACCTCCCCAAGACTTGTGTATCTTTTAATTCCAGGAAGAATATCAGACTTTAGGTTGCAGTAAACACTTCTTCACAGGCTTTCAGATTTATAATTTATTCCAAGAGCTGTTTGTACTTCATAGTGAAATATGAGTACCAATTAGCTGTTCCAAAGGTTTAAAATAAAAAGCTGTCTACATTTGAGCATTACTTGGTTTCTTGTTTTAGTTTCTCAGCTATCTTGGTTCTTACGTACTCCACCTCATTATGTGAACAGCCTTGTAGCTTAAGTTGATTTTTTTTAATTTTTCTGAATTTGAAATAGATAAGACAAAGCACATCACAAAGGTACTGTCCTATGCTTGCTAGAAAGAAAAACAGAAAAATATTTTAAAACAATACACAAAACCTCACTGAATGACTGATACCTGGGAGGGGGCTATGGAGATGAGAAGGAAAGAGATATAGTGGTCAAATGACAAATCCAGTTGTAAGCTGATAAAGCAAACACAGGTGGGCTTATCACCTATCTCCCAGAAGTGTCTAGAGAAAGTAAGAGAAAGTGTGTATCTAGGCAGTTTTCAGATAACAGATGCTCTACCTTAGTAATTGTAAGATATGTTTTTACAGCCTGTATTCTGTTCTTTAATGGAGAATCTCCAAGAGAGCATTATACCTTCATAGTCTGTTCCTTAGCATTAACAAGTTACTCAGCAGCCCAGGTCTGCTTACAGTCTGGCTGTTAAATAGTACCTCCAGGAGCTAACAACTACTAGGTACCTTTCAGAATAGGTGTAGCAGGCTAGTATTCTACAACAGGACTCAGGTGAAAGGGCTGGCCAGAGAGCTAATTCTGCCAAAATGATTAGACTGAAGGAATTACCCCTTTTCATATGCAAATAAAAGCACCTTTTATCCAAATTTTTACAGTAGTAACAACTTTGTAGAAAGTGTTTGTAAATCTCCTTCAAGAGGAATCTCACAAATCGGTATGGTCTAACATTTTCTATTGATTAATTTAGTTGCAGCCTTTACTCCTGTGCTGAAAGCTGCTGCATTTCCATTTGAAGCCATGGAACGGTCTGACAGGTTCCCTGAGGGTCTGCTGTGAGGGGCCGCTCTTTGTTACCTGTTCCTGGAAGGAGGGGTGTTCTCTGTGCTTGCCAGGAACAACTTTCTCAATACAGTACTTAGCACTCCCAGGCCCTGACTGACCCTTACAGCATGGCAGAAAGCATTCAGCCTCGTGTCAGGGTGCACATCACGGGGGGGGGGGGGGGGGGGGGGGGGGGGGGGGGGGGGGGGGGAGGGGGAGGCGTTAGACTGAGGCTTGCATACTTTACCTCCAGAGAGAAAACGTGAACTGAATTTGTTAGCTTCCCTTGGCCTCAACTCTAGGACCAGAGAAGACTAAGGGGCAAATGTTTATTCTAGCAAAGCAAAAATCGTAAACTACTAATTTCAGGACTGGTAAAAAAGTGGCAAAGAGGAAAAAAAAAAACAACAACAGTGTAAAGTAATTCTAACATATGTTTAACAAAGTTCCTTCTTAACTAATCCAGTCTCTAAAAACTTTTGCCTTTGAATGTGCTTGAGAGTTGTCAAGGCTGTTAGAGTCAAGGGAAAAACATCCTAGTAACATCCGCTAGACTGGATGCATCTCACAGAATTGGACCCCAAAGCTAACAGAAGGTGACTTAGCTGTCTTCCCTGTGCCAATGTCCTGAGCAGCCCGTTGTGTATTCTGACTACCTTTATGTTCAAAAATGAAATTTCTTTCTCTCTCTCTCTGGCATTTATTGCATACTGAGTTTTATATTCCTGTTCAAGAACAGTGTACCTATGGTGTTTCACACTTCTGGTGCCCTTCTCATCAAGCAATACAGCTTTCATGACTCACATCTCTCCCCATTGACTTCTGGAGCTGAATTTCAAGAATTAAAAGCCATGCATAGCAACTGGGTCCTTCTCTCCCTTTCCTCTCCACATAAATTAAGAACTCATTGCTTCCCTGGGAACATCCCTAAAATACTTCTCAGGTTGCTGCAACGTTTTAAGCCTATCATAAATACCTATAAAGAATGTATCATAAAAAGTATCAATTGTATATGCATTCTAGTACACCATGCCTACCCCTATCTTTTAATGATACATTTTGTATTGGAGCTCTGTCACAAGTAGTTCACTCCCATTTTCTGTCAGTTTTGGGGACTTTGGTTCACAAGTTCCAGTTCACTAAGGTTTTTAAGCACATGTTTAACTTTAAGGACAAGAAGAGTAACACTCCCTTGCAGTACTGAAATTTATTTTAATAGATTTAATGCCAGCAAGGTGTCAAACAATGTCTCTCAGTTGCATACCTGAAACCTACACAGAAATAGCTGTCCTAGCTTGTAAACCCTGCACTAAAACATCACAGATCATGCTGAGATATAGGACAAGGATATAAACCCAGACCTCGTGTGTGGAAAGCTAACATGGACATCTTGTGCGTGCCTGTACCTTGCCACCTATGAGTTTGTGAACTAAGAAAGAATATAATTATAAAAACATCTGAAATATGTGTTGCCATGGAACAGAATTGTTGCCCTGGGATCAGCAGCTAAAGCAAAGTTGTACTGCATTGAGAATAACAGTTCTGTATCACATGAAACTAGGCCAAAACTATAATAGAAGATGAAAGGAATAATGCTCATCATGGATGAATGCCAGAGTATCAAAAGGCGCAATATCAAAAGGCAGCAGCAAATTTTTCTCTTGGAGGGGGGTGCTATGGGGAGCATAGTTTCCTGGGTGTTACCTTTTCTTCCACTGCCTAAGTTACACTCTGGGCACATTGAAGTAAGACAGTGACACCACTAAGTGCATTCAGTGTTATTAACTCTAACCAAGAGGCTAACCAGGTTACTTAGCACAGCCATACCTTAACTTCAGTCTCCCTAATGTCAGTACAGAGAGCACAATGTCTTGTAATTTCGCCTCCATTCTGAGATGTTAAGAAACAACTTCTGCTCCTCTTTTATTCATCTCCTTCATAAGCAGTCTCACAAGTCTGTCAAAACACACATTTTAAAACTCTGAATCTTTACAGCAATGGTATTTATGCATACACTGTACTGTCAATGTGATAATCCAACAGCACATTGCTCCTACTTTGTCGGAGTGGGAGACGGACCCGGAGTAACGATGGAGTTTCAATGTGAGTATGATCGTTCTCCCTTTATTCAAGCTTTTACAGAGTATATATAGACAGGCGATAGAGCATGTGCTAGCAACAGCTATATGATTGGTTTATAGTCTCTGTTCACACGCCTAAAGCAGATATATGATTGGTGCAAGGTTGCTGTTCATGTGGAGGGGTCTGTCGGCACCCTCCTTGACTTGTTTACCACTACTTGCCTTCCCCCATCTGTAACGGTCTAGGAATGTTCAAGGACAGCTCGCATGCACGTGAGGCCCTCCCTCCATCGTGAAGGCAGGATTGCTCACTTCTAAGAGATCATGCCCCTTTTCGCTTAACCATTCTTCCACACTACTTAAATTTCTACCATATACTTCAAGGAGCTCTATCCTTTCACCTCCTAGAGAAGATTTTTTTTCAGAAGGTGAACTCACATCGTACTCTGAGTCCTCATGCTGGGAATCCACTGCTAAAATTTACCACCTCTTTCCATAATATCATCACTTGGAACAGTGTCCCTTACTTGCTGAGGAAATCCCACAAGCATACTAGTCTTCGTAGCAGAATCATTGCTGATTTTATCATGGTTCTTTATTCTGCCAGGATTTTTATTTTCTCTCCTTCAGTAGGCTTGAGATAGCACTCTTCAAGCAGTAGTTTGGAGTGGCTTCCTATGAAAATCCTACTCAGGAAGAGGGGAACAGAACTATCTCACACATCTATACAATCCTTCTCAAAGATCTCAAAGTAACCAGTGAACAAAAACACAAAACAGAACACTTGATTATTTTTCTCTCCACACATTTGTATTCAGCAGAACTTAAAGAAAACACCTCCTAAATCCCTTCTGAATAATTTAGCTTGAAATGTTTACCCTTTGACAAAAAAGCACAAAATAACTAGGAAATACAAAGTCCTGAAACCATTCCCAGAGGCCACCATTGCATACACAGTCTACTTATTTCAGTTCCTTTATGCCAGGCAAGACCTTAGGCTTTCTGTTCAGCACAGGGCACAGGGAACTACAAAAGACACTCAGCTCTCCTTCCTCATGGGAATCTCAATAGAAGAGAAAGAGGATTGGTTCCCCATGCAGGAAGTTACTTTAGCTTACAGTGAAAGTAATTATCCAGTAGGCATTGAGAGATAGTCAGCGTAGCTGGAGTTCTCTTTTCTGTAAGAAGCAAGTTGCAAAATGATACAATTTTTGCTATTTAAATTTTTAATGCGTTTATGATTTTATGGTGATTAATCACTGCAATGACAATTAGTTTTCTATGGGACCACCTTCTTATGGCACAAAAATCTTCTGTTCTTTAGAGTGCCCTCCATGTAAGTACCTAAGCAATAGATTAAATAGTAAAGACTGAAAAGAGTGATACTAATATCTTACACATTTACTCTGTCTTCTCCCCTCCTTATTCCCTCAGTCTTCAAGCATTTTGAACATACAGCATTTTGTCATCCCTAAATGGTGGGCATAACTGTAATGAAATATAAAGCAGTATCACACAGCACAGCTATCCTTGTATTGTAACCAACCTCAGTCAACTCAATACAGGTGCTGAACTTTGCTAGTCCTTATGTTTTGTCACATGTCAGTGTAGGATGCATTAAAAGGCAAGTGCTGTAGATCCTCCAACTGGTACGTACTTCAGTCTCTAGTGCTAAAGGATCCCCACAGACAGAGAACATAAGAAAATCCAAAGGCAACTTTACTGGAGCAGCCAGATAAATGAGACAAGTAACTTGAGGATTCCAGCCTAAGCCCAAGTGCATGAAGGCCCAGTCTATGCACAGCTCTTTCAAGCTGGTTAGTAATTTCTAAAATGAACTGAGTTAAATTGGTAGTTATACCTCAATGCCCTCCCACTGCTGAGTAGCACTGGAGTGTCACTTTATGTTGCTCAGTTAACTGCACTAGTACAAGAGCATACAGGCTGTTGTTGAGGAAAGCCAGAAAAGGAAAAGCTGGTGTATTCCCTGAGAAAGCAGATAAATGAGCTGTGGGAGGAAATGGATCCACTATAAAATTGGGAGCATAAGGACTTCTGACACCCTGGGCTCAACCATGAGGGCTGCAGTGAGTTCTGAGGGAAATAGATTGCTTTGTTGGGTGGATACTGGCTGCTGGCTACCTCCAAAAGCAGACGCTGCTCCTCCTTCAGCCCAGGTTCCCTATTTGTATGGGTCAGCAAGAGCTGCTTAGTTCCTGGAATCAAGAGAAGAGCAGGCACCAAAGTCAGAAGTGGGTCACAAACTGTAAATATTCTAAAAAGAGAGCAGAGATAGAGGGGGACAAAGACACCTGTGTGACATCTAACACACAAAGGCCACTTCTCTGGAATGAAAATCAAGGCATGGTTTAGCTACAAAGATTCAACGCTTTATCCACTATTCCATGGTGATAATATTCCTTCCTGGTCTACTTTAAGTAGATCTGTAGACCCCGCCTGATCTGCTTTAAGTAGATCAGATCTGGCTGGGAATGAAAATACTCGTGTCAACCTTTTTAGCTGGAGGCAAGGGCCAAGACAGGGGCAGGTGAATTTTACATTTTAAGGAATAATTCCATGACAAGAGGTTACTGATACTGTTCCTGAACACAAGAGAGGTCTGCTACAGAGAACTAGTCTAGCTGTCTGACAAAGAGATGCATGTGCATTTTAGGACATTCTCTTGCCAAAGTGGTGAAGAGGGCTTTTTTGGATGAGGAGGTTCAAAGACAGCTAATGATTACAAAAAATAACAATCTAATCTAAAGGAAATCTGTAGAAAACAATGGGAAATTGAACTAGGAACACAGGAGTGCATTAATTGCTCTAACATTTTAAAATACATCTATATGTTCTTTTGCAGGAAGGCAGGAGCTTATCTGCATGCATCATGAGCCAATGAAAGCTTTGCATCCACTCTGACACATTAACTATTTTAATGTATTCCACCACTACAGAGCTGATTAGCTTGGGCTCAGCTCTGTTAAAGTTGTGTCTACATAAATTCTTGTTGATGCAAAATATAAGCATAATCCGCTTTCATTTGCTTTCAGCAAGAGTAGAGCAAGTTCTCTCTAGTTACAAAATGTACCATTGGTATCGCCACATAAAAGTTAACAGAAATGGAAATCAATATATAAAACTCAAATTTATGTTGTTTCACATAGACTTGGTAGCCTGGAGCAAGGAACTAGAAGATTGGTGTTGAAGTTACCACAAAATGGATAAAAAAAAGGAACAACATAATATATCAAAAATGAATATGCTTTCTGTGATGATTATCAAGAAACCAGAGGCCTATCTGTTGAAAGTCTGTGGGGAAAGATAAATTGGAAGTGAGTTGTAACAATGCAATCAAATTAGGAGGCTGAGATAGGTGAGATGTACTGTTATTATTGTTGAAAAAACAACTGGTTGGAAGTATACAACGGAATCTTTCAGTGGAGGATATTTTTGATGACTAACAAGAGAAAACAGACAAGAAGAAAAATTTCTAAGTATGCATTAGAAGTAAAAGAAGGGAAGAAACAAAAATGGGTGCAATACTTAACAGGAAAGGCAAGTGAGTAAGACAGTAAAACAGTGAGTAAAAAAGGCTGAAAAGTTCAAAGGGTTTTTTTTTATTTAAAATACCATGAAAAGTTAATACTGCTATATGCTTCATATAATAAGATTGAAAAGCAGAAATAAGAACCCAGGTTGAAAATAATTTAAATATTTTAAATATGTTCAAATTTCAAAAGTCCTGATGAAGTATACTCTATAGTATTATAGCAATTCCCAACCTGCCAGCAATTTTCTTCAGGAAATCATGGAAGCCAAAGGAATCTGATGAAAAACATATTCCAATTTTGAAAAGGGTAGAATGGAATTATAGAAATACCCCATTTTGGCAGCCAGGAAAAAATGAAAGCAAATTACTAGAAGCAATTTGTAAGTATCTAAAGGATACTTAGCTGATAAGAAAAAAAAAAACAGACTGATTTGTCAAGAACAAAATATGTCCAGTCACTGCAGTTCCCTTCTTCTCTTGGTCTCAGGTAAAGAGAGAGAGGCAGCAGGAGGATGTATCTTGACTTTTAGCCTTTAAGACCCTTCTCCCAATGAATCTTGTATAGATGATGTATGGCAGGTTCACAGCTAACAGCAGACATCCAATCCAGGACTATTTGTCAACCGGTTGTCATCTAGTCAGGTTTTCTAGGGCTCTGTCCTCTGCTCAGTATTTTTTAATATTTTCTAACAGATTGGCTGAAAGAACTTTTATTAAAAATCGAGTGAGTAGGAATGGCAGGCAGGGTTCGCTAAAGATGAACTTGACAGTCTGAAGAATCATTTGATATAAAAAAGATGAATTTCAATAAAGGTAAAATTTAAAATACTGCATTTGGGGATTAAATATAGAAGAAAGAATAGCTGATAGACAGCAATAACACAGAAAAGGACCTAGAAGTTAGAATGCTTCAGAGACTAACTGCGAATAAACTATGCTAAGCTATTGTAAAAGGTATATGTGATTTTGTGTTGTCTGAGAGATAACTGTTCTGCCATATTTGGCATTGGTGAGGACTTAGCTGGAGTGCTATATTCAGTTAGGTCATCACATTTTAAGAAAAATGGAGTAAAATAAAATCTAGAGGAGGCCAGCAAAAATGGTTAGAGCTTTGGAAAACAGGATCCATGAAACAGGTTAGAAAGCTATTATTGTACTTAGCCTTCAAATGAACAAACTAAGCAAAGGAAGAAAGACATGAAAAATCTTCCGATCTTATAACATTCTTTTTTTAAGTTAGGAAAATAATTCTCCACTGTACTCCAACTCCACAGAGGGCAAGACAACAACTAAATAGCTTAATTTGGAGCAAAGGAGGTTTTTCTTCTAATTTTAAGACTAGTAAAGAATTGAAAAAGATAATCTAAGGAGGATGTGCAATCCTAATAACTACTTACATATGTTTACTACATATGTTTACTACTACATATTACATATGTTTAAATAAACCTCTCTCAGGAATGGCCCATGTTCCCTTGATCCTAATGTAATGAAGCTACTCCTTCTCAGCTTGTTTTGAGGGTGTATTATTTTCCTGCTGTGTATACAAATGGCTACCAACAAATGTAAGATCACCATACCTCATTCAGCCCTAACCACAACACAAGGCCTGGGTGTAGAGATGGACTTTGTCCAGCCAGCTCTCTTGAGGTCATGACCTTGCTACAGCGTACACAGCCTGGCAAATTTTGTAGTCAGGAACTTCCTTCTTCTGCCAGCCTCCTTCAGACCTAACTATAACTCCCCTTCTTAGTGGGCCACCCACAAGGCTCTTTCATGGCTATTCTGGCCCCATGTGCCAGAAACATATTGTTCCTCATGCCAGCTCTCAGGCTTTCATCCTAATACCCAAGCCACCGAGCCTTCTTTCTGCAGCCAGCTCCCAGGCTATTTAACTTCTGGCTGTTACTCCAAAAGCCGCATAGCCTCCGGCTCTCTGCAACTGCTGGTGGTATTTCCCTTTCTGTGCTGAAAATGTATTTTGCTTTCTAGTGCATGGATGTGCACCAAAATGGAATGAAATAAACATGGTATCTCACTGCTTATATTGGTAACTGACTTCATGGGAAACTGTTACTCTCCAGGTTAGAATCTGGCAGGATCACGAAATCGTCCTGACAGGAAAAAGATGTCCTCGGCCAAATTTGGCACCCTAAGCCTGTCTATTGGAAACAATTCTTAGTTCTTTAAGAGCCTGGGACTTCAAATCTTTATATCTGGTGCAAGGTACCTTCTTCCATCCTTTCTTACAGAAGCGGAAACCTCTCCTTTTCTGTGCACAAAATTAGTCTCAACTTGTCACTGAACCATTTCTTCAAGCACACTTGCTCTGTCAAGCCTATAAATAAATAAATAAATAAATAAAGTTCCAGACATTCAGACATGTCTGAACTATTTTCTATGCCTGAGCCTTAAGACAAGAATCACATTTCCCTATATCACCAAAGTGCCAACAGCACCAACATCACTCAACAATAACAACAGTTTCTTGCACCTTTTCAAGTGCAAAGTGAAGGAAACCATATAAAGAAGAATGATGCCCATGAAAGCCAGACTTTCATGACTATTATTTTGGAGAAAACTTCACAGAATCACAGAATCGCTGAGGTTGGAAGGGACCTCTGGAGATCATCTAGTCCAACCCCCCTGCTCAAGCAGGGTCTTCAGACTTTCTAGGTAAACTGATCTGTGAGAATGAATTGGTGTCCCTTATTTTCCCAGGTTAAAATAATACACCAATATAGATTTTTATTTAGTAGTTACTTATCCTCATAGGAAAGCAAAGACACTACAAAGCAAATATCTATTGATACATTGTTGTCTTTTCTCAGTTTGCATTTTGTTCAAATATTCTGTACACAATGATTTGATTTCTATTCATTACTGGCCTGAAATGGGAGTGACTCCACCAAAATCACTGGCATAAAAGTGATTCAGCTGAGATGGGAAGTAAGCCCAGTATGTCAGAGTGTCTATATATCTTGCAGGTTATACATGCAGAGGGCAGAGTAAATAATGAGAGAACAAGAATTTACAAGTCAGCAACGGCTGTTGAAAAGCCTTGAAAATTAATTGAGCAAAAAAGTTGAGTGAACTTCTATAATCACAGAACTTCTCTAACCTACTTTCTGTAGCATACATGCCCTATAGAGTGCTTAAATCCTCACCCTTTCCCAGGATAAAAAGGAAAAAAGGAAAGCAATTCCACCAAATCACATGAGGTGTAACCTACTTGAAAGCTAACAAAGCACTTTCCAAATGAAACAGTCTCAAGCATGTTACCTCTCCCTGCTCTTCTCTGCTTGTGAGGATAATTACACATGCACCGAAACAGAGGAAACACTTTTTTACCTTATTTGAATTGATAATAATTTCTGGATCTGCTAATACAGCATATATTTTCTATTTGTTCCTCTTCACTGTTAAAAATTTAGGCGAGAAAGAGAGAAAGGGGAAGGTAACAAAAGCTAAGTGAAGCAGAGAGGTATTTGTGAGGACCTTTTAGCATGAATTTTTTGCAGAGGCTTTGTAAACCATTTGGGTTTTATTCTTGAGACAAGGATGAAAAGCAATGTAATACTCAACTGGACACTTTCTCTGTGGAAACCTAGTGATCCTATTGTGCATTACAATTCAAAGCAGACATTTCCTTTTGTTGTACCCGGTTTTTCATTGCAACATGCATGCATATACTCATGAGATTGTCTTCCAGTCTTCTTGTTCTTGCATGTTATATATGTATACTGCAGGACTGAAAAAAAAAGGTGGTTGTGGCTGCTGTGGCAGGCCAAGAAGCTCACTTCAATTTCTATTTTTCTGTTCCTTCTCACAATCCAATTTGAGACATCTAAAAATTGAAAAGGAAACTAAGCTCATTTAAAAATGAAAAGAGAAACAGGAGAAAGAAAAAGGTCGAAATCTTTTCATTGTAGTAGCAGTCTTGAAATGTAGGTGATACAAACTAATTATATCCAGAAAAAGTTTTAATAGCTTTGTTCACCCTCACCAGAATTTGGAGACCAATAAAGCAATATCCTCAAAAACCTTGCTTTTTGAGAAGGATGTAAGCAGCTCACAGCGTTGGAGCATACTGATGTCCAGACTGCTCTAGGTTCTACCAGGACCCTAGAGATTCCTTGCAACTCAGCAGTCAGTCAGCTTAGTCTGATAAGCCAACAGTTTTACCCAGAGAAAGAGTCCGGTGGCATGAAATAATGGAACATTAAATGAGGGCCTTAAATCAGCAATTATATTTAGGATAAAGTTCTCCTCACCTACACATAGATGTGTAAAAGTCAGGATCTTGATTCTACTGTCCCAACCTAGAGAGCTGATGCCATTTGAGATGCTCTAAAATGCCCTGCCTAGCTCCTAGCTGCCACTCCAGAAGGTTTCCCACCTATGCCATATCTGCCAGGCTACATACATACACCCTCATATACCCAGAAGAGTATGTCCCTAGGCACCTTTGAGCAAATAATTCAAACTCTAAGTCCTCGACAATTAGAGCTGAGAGCTAGTCATTTAGACTTAGACTGCTTAATAGAGAAGAAACATCACCTCCAGAAGAAACTCACCCTATTTTAAAGAGAAATGGAGAGAAATATCCACCATTAAGACAGATAATATATTTTTGTATTGTCTACAAGTTGATACTAAGACTTCAGTTCAGTTGCCTAAATATTAGGCACCGAGAGTCATGTTTAGGCTCTCTCAGTGATCTCTATACAGCAATTCAACTGACAAAATAGAAGGACTGACTTTAGAGTGAGCTGAAGTGACCTTTTGCTCCCTTGTCTGTGTTAACTAGATCTCCATTGGATACTCTGGAAGCTCAGGCAGATAGCACACATAGACATTATAAACTAGGCAAATAGAATCTCACTTGTAAAATTTAAACATCTGAAGTTAAGTGAGATGAATTTCACTCTCTGTTTCTTTGTAGATTTCTCAAAATCACTGAGGCCAATATCTACCTGAATGCTGAAAGGCACTGTGAGAAAACAATGAGTCCTCAGCTAGCATGATTGGCACTACTCTACAAACCCAGGGATTTACACCTGATAAGATATGCATTGAATGCCTAGGCCAGGGATGTTACACTGACATCTCTCCCTGTCGAAAAGTTCCTAAGGGTGTAGACTTAGAGTTAAGTATATTCTTGGAAATTTTTCTGAATACTAACAATGAATCTACATTTCTGTGTTAGTGATTGTAGGATCTTGTCTTATTTCTTTCAGCCAGTGAAAAATTTGAAGGGCAGCTAACACTACTTAAATGCCTTCTTAATATTACTTTTGAAATTAACCATTGCTGGAATTTTACTACAGGACTACTCTATTGATTGTGAGGAGAATAATCCACAAGTCAGCCAGTGCACTACCATATGACCAGATTGTGGAAAGACTGGGGGGCTATTTCTACACAGGAAGACTTAAACTGCTTGGAGGAATTAGCTATAAAGACCAGGGAAGTAAAGGGAGGATGGATTTCTGAAGAAGAAATGTATTTTCTCTCACAGTGGCCAGCAAATAGTTTTATATAACTGATAAAAATACCTCAACTGTAACATGTCACGCTATAAAAGATTTGGTATGAAATGCTGATTTTGACTGGCTAGATAAGAATATGTTTATCATATGATATTGCAAGACTTGCATGTTGAGAGAATGAATCAATCAAGCACATTACATAAGACACAAGTCAACTCTTTATACAAGACACCTTGGAACACAAACAACCCTACCCGGGAAAACCTGCTGATCACCCTTGTGAAAACAAAAGGCGAAAGTTGCTTGGGCAGATTATGGGTGTGCTGTCTATTGGCATAATTTGCCTGGGTTTACAGATACAAAGCAATTCTCTTGCAGAAAAGGATCTGATAAGTAATTATTTTACTTTTTAATGCAAACATTAATTTCTTTAGAAGTAGCCATTCTCATAATAAAGTGATTAGCAACTAAAAAGCCCAACAAAACTTTGGTTTTTATTTACACACTTGTATTAGGAAAGCAACAGGTAACATCATTTGATTATCCAAAACAACTAAAGTTTTCCAGTGCTAATCTCTGTGATATTTACAAAGAATGAACTGCAAACCTATTTAGAATTACTTATAAAAATATCTCATATAAAGACACACAACTAATCTTCAGTGAATACTTTGTTTTTTCAGCTTTTTTTTGCAGTCAAATCACCTGAAAATTCTTTATGATTTTTTTGCAAATTAAAAAGAAGATATTTTTGCAATTCAAATTATTCACCAGATATTTCTTGTGAATAATTTTATATAGTCAGTCTCTGCTGGCAGGAATTTGTAAAATCAGAACTGTGATAGAACATGCTGATCACATGATGCTACTTTTTTTCCTCAGGTTGGATGAGTAAAACTCAGAAATAGCTTTCTTCAAAAGGACAAAAATGTATTTTGATTTGCTTTCACTTCATCAGAAGTATATTGTTTAACTGATCATTCCTGTTTGAAATGAATGTTACCATATCCATGGGAAATAAATACAAGAACAATCAGAGAAAGCAGATTCAATTCACCATTTTTAATGAGTATGCATGTTAACGTATGTGCATCTTTACCCAGTTCTTATAGACTTTAGCCAAAGCCAGTGAAAGACAAGAGGTATCCTTACATTGCATTCATGTGGACTTTCGTCTCTCCTGTTAATTGTTGCTGTTTCTTGGGTATGTTTGCTATGACCCATTAAACTGAGCAAGTCGGTGTATCTAGTTTGCTTCAGTGAAATCATTCTTATGCTGGCTTTTCAAATAATGCCTAAAGACTGACATTTACAAAATTGTTCTCAGCAGTGTTGCAGTAATCCACATCTGACCCATTTTTGTATTGTGTTTCTAACAGCTGGACTGCCTTTTATAATACGGTATAGACACATTTACTAAAAAAAAAAGATGTTAAATGTTAGTTATCAACCTGTAGGTAATTACCTTTTCATATAAAGCTACAACAGATAAAGCTTTAAGTCCTTCATGCCAAAATGATTGTATTTATTCCCTTAGTACAGCTATGTCTTCTGTTCTTAACCAGTTTTGAAGTAGAATATAATGATGTGGATTTACTGGTCTGTAAAAACAAAAAGAACTTCAAAATCTCTCACTACAGTTTAAGTTTTTTAAATAAAGATCAGTAGAAGCCAATAAGAAGCCAATATTTATTTTCTTAAAAGGAAGATCACCATCTTTGACATATCAGCTGAAATACATTAAACCCTGTTATTTTTATCATTGTTTTACACTGCTCCCAGATGACTCCCAAAGCAGTTCAACTCAGGTATTGCTATACCACCTGCAAAGAACTTGCTGTCTAATATATGAAGGAGTTATAATTTAGTGAGCAGTTTAATATACAATGGCAGCAAATATCACAGTTACAATTCTGAAGGCATATAGCTATTTAATTTTCTGGTAGAAAATCACTTTTTACACAACGGTAAGTTGAAACAGAGAAACACAGAAAGATCTCCAAATTTGGAAAATGAATCCATAAGGAGTCAGAAACACACAGCCACCTCCAGGTACCTGTCCATGGCCTAATGTAGACCCATAGGCAATGTAGTCTCAGTTGCCTCAGTTCCTCTTCACAAACACAGGTATTTTCTAGGATCAAGTCTGTCTGTTCTTTGGTGTAGCAGACTTTATAGCAGGGGTAGTGCTAGTTCAGGCAGATATTCTCGTGCTAGCTCAAGAGTCCTATGTTCTTACTTATGGTGTTGATTCAGGATAGGTGCTAGCTAGTATTAACACTACTGCAGGTGAAGACAGAATTAGAGGTCCTCTTTTGATGTCTCCTGTGTATAATGGAAGAGGAAGACTACAGTCTTATTTTGCAGACCTTTTTTTGGTCAGTGAAAAGAACGATAAATTTGCCCCTTCCTACACCACCATATTCATGTTTATAGAGGCTTTGGAGATAAACTAGCTTGGGCTCCTTTTTATGTACTCAAGCCTAGGTATCCTGTAGAACTCTGGCTCTGATCTTTTCTAAATCTTCATTGACTTCAGAATGGCCTGAAATAGGTCCAGCATAAGACACCATTTTGTTAGTCCTGTTTTCCTTACAGGGGCACTTCCCTGTTACTGACGCAGTCAAAATATAATCAGAACAATGGATTCTGACCTTCTTGAAGTCAAAAAGATCTAATGCATTGACTTAAGCCGGACTAGGATTTCACCCTAACTCCATCAAGAGTATGTGACATATGAGAAGTGGCAAAACTTAATACAAGGACCTGTCCTGGTTTAAAGAAACAAAAGACTATCTCACCTGCAAAACCGAATAGTTTACTAATAGGTATTCTAACACCAATGCAGGATTGCCTATTATTTATTAATGTCTCAAAATAAAATCTAATTTGAGATGTATTTAGTAGAATCAGGGAGAAAATATTGATGTACGTGAAAAAGCATAGAGTGCTGGCTGACAACAAAGGTATTAATGTGGAAGATGCTGTCTGGTTTATCATTGAAACTGTTGGAAAAGCATGTAACATGGCTAGTCTTTTTACCCCTCCCCTAAAGTAACCTATTAGAATAGAATTCAAAGGGTTGATGATGCAAGTCAATACAAACTCTTTGGTCTGAGGTAGATGAATCCAAGGGAAAGAAATGTTTTCTCCATTTTTTCTGCAGCAGACCAGCATCTGAGGCTGCTGGATTTTTCCAAGGGCAGAACACCTGCCCTTGGAAAACAACAATGAAAATATGGGAACAAGAGGAGAATTATCACTGACACAGGGAATCAGGGATGAGAGAAGAATACGTACAGCAGAAGCTTATGTCTGCAGTTATATTCAAAATCATTCTCCAGCAGCCTGAACTACCTGAACTACTCTCATTTCTTTCTCCAGTTCAGGTTTTGCAGGTCCCACTGAAGTAATTCATAACATGCTTCTTTTTTTTTTTTTTTTTAACCTCTGTACTGTAAACAGATATATTTCAGGTGAGATTGCTGTTAGCAGGTTTTCTTTGCCCAAGGTTTACACCACATTACTACATTCCAGTCTCATGTAGTTAGCTGTAGCAGGTGAGACAAGCCAAAGAAGAAAGAAAAATGTCTTCTTGAGAGGGAGAGAGGCCATGAGTCAAAGGAGAGTTTTCACATTCAGTACTGAGGATCCTGGATTTCTGAGAGCAGCCTGAAGCATATTCAAGGAATGTTGAAGAGAAGGTAGCTGAGGCGGGGAAATTCTGACAGGTGTGTTGTTTTTTCTAGATCTGTGTATGTTTATGATAAATAAAACGTAATTACATTTTGGAAACCCTAAGAAGTCTTGTATCTGCTTACTTTCAGTTATTGTGGTGTGCTCAAGAGTAAACCCGAGTGGGAGTCTTGGAAAAGGGAAAACTTCAGAGAATCTTGGGAGCTTAGAGTAGATATGAAGTTAATAGTGTAAGGAAACATAAAATGCTGCATTAGAAAGCTCATAAGTTATCTAGTCGGAGGGATCATTCCCAGATTTGTAACCCTGAATGAGTACAGCATACCACACCGCACTGTGAAAATATATCAATAGGCTTCTTATGCTTGAGGGTTCCCAAATACTCCGGGCAAAAAGGCCCAGAGTTGATGCAAAAACTTCAGAACTAGGCCCCCATTTAGAGACTATGAGGAAGAAAAGGTTTTTGTTCCTCCCCTATCCCCAGAGCTATCTCCACATAGATTTGGCCAATAGTTTTAGTGGGAGCAATTCTAATGCTTTATGGAAAGTGTTTTTCATTACCTGTTACAAAAATCACATTGCATCAGGAAATCACTATATCATGTTAACAATCAAAAGCCAATTGTTTCATGGCACTTTAGCATCAAATTTAAATGCTTCTGAGTTACTTATTGCATACTGATGATTACTGAACTTTAACATCATTCATAATTAGATTAGACAGTTGGCAGAGATGAAAAAGGCAAGGAGAATGATTCCAGTGTCCTTCAACGTCAGACTTTTAGTATAACAGAGAACTTACTCAGATCTGAGAAGAGAATAAGAGCAGATTCAGGCCCTGAGTCTGTGCTCCAAATGCAGACTAAAAGTCAAACAGGATGGTGGAACTGCAGTGAACTGTTATACAATGTTCATATTTTGTATACAAGACTTGCAAAGGCACTGGGCAAAGAAGCATCACAATCCATCCTTGAAGGTCTACACTATCTCCAGAAGCACTAGGATATCAAATGCCAATTGAACAAGTGCCAGAAATTATCTGAGCTGTCTATAATGCTATACTAAACAAGGCCAAGGCACAGGATTGCGCACTCCATGCTCCTAACACACTCATTGGCATGGATTTGGCCTAAGACAGCTAACACTCCCAGGCCATGGGATAGATCAAGCCAGGAGTTGTTTTCATTAAGCAATATAGAGGAGGCCACTGTCTTTCAGATGTGGGCGAGAGAGATGTAATTTAACTGTACAGATATGAGCTGTACTGTGCAACTTGCCCTCAGGGCCAAGGAATTGGACCTGCTCCATTTTATTTACTAGTAATATTTATCCTCAGATACCAGAATGGGGGGGTATGGCATAACACTGAAATGTAGAAAGTGCCCCCTTCTGTATATGTAAAAACATACTTTATTTTTCATCTTGAGAATTGTAGAGGTATTTGGAGTTAGAAGTTTTGCCTTTGCAGAAGAAATACACCCATTGTTGCACACAATTATTCATAACAGCTGCTTTTCATTCGTGGCTTACAGAACATCACAGGTGTGCTTAGTATTCCTTGTACATAATCCTTAAAGGTCAGTGCACATATTTATGGTTTTGCTGCACAAAGATTTGCTGTTGGATGTAATTTTAGGTCACAATACTGAAGCTCACTTCAGCTGAGGTCAAAAAGGAGAAAACAAAGAACAAGACGATGAAAGTACCATGAGGAGAACAGCTCATAAAGAGGACAAACTTTATATTATTTATTTTAGGCAAAACACACAAAGGCTCAGTCCAAAAGGAGAATCTTTCAAAAAGTTAGAAACAAGTAGAAACAAGGTTAGCATGGAAACGATTATGGAAACTATACTAAAGTAATGACATTTTAAAGAATGTCTACAGACTGAACATTTACTGTAAAACATTAGTCTTCTATTGTGTTGCTGATTTTTTTCTATAAGAAAGAGTGGTGTTTTATTTTACTCCATATTGCATTATAGAGTACAATTCAATATAGTGTTACAATGTCTATTTAGATATTGCATGCAAGAACAGGGCACTTAGGGAAGCCACATGATTGTAATAGTATCTTAGCTGTAATTGGATAACTATCTGTATTTTCTTTTATAACAGCTAAAGAATCTAAGTGTCCTTCTGGAACACATTTATTGTAATTGACAGATAAGTTTCTTATTGTTGTAACATTATCTAGTATTTTCAATGTCTAATAGGATTGTTCCCTGTTGTGCTCCACATATGTATGAGGCAATGCTGTATTTTTAATTTTTGGTGCACGGGTGAAGGGTGACTGGATATAAAAAAAGGATGTGCCTCATAAATGTAACATGAATATTACAGGAACACAATGACCCTGTCTCCTGAAGAAAGAAGAGTTCATTCGTAAAACACAGGCAAAAAGCAAAATAACCAAAAGGCAAAGAACAAAAGGTTGGTGATTCATTCACGTACTAGCTAAATTAAACCCACTACATTAAATTTCTCTCTCTCATGAGTATCTATGCTGCTGTATTGACCACAACTCTGATCTGTTTTCATGTTAAAGCTATAGAAAAAAAAGAGGAAACAACCAGGCAGAAAACCAAAGCTAAAATCTGTTCAAGTTACGTTAAAAAAGAAAAAAAAAATAGTTGTGTTCATGACAGAGAAAATATTCCCCATTAGTTTTTGGATCAGATTCTTCTGTGGGGTTATTCACACCGGTGACACTGAGAACAGAATTTGATATTTGATGTTTTCAAAAACTATAAACTCCTGATCA
>NW_020448886.1:444101-565008 GCF_003343035.1 Apteryx rowi | reverse complement strand
GCCGGGCCGTGGCGGGGCTGGAGCCGGCACCGCTGCGGCGTCGCGGGGCAGCGACTGACGGCCCCGGCGGGGCTGAGATGGGGCCGGGCTGGGCGGGGGGAGGGTGCCGGGGGGGACAGGGACAGGGACAGGCAGGGCTGGGGGGCCCGCAGGGCCCGGACACTCTCTAGGAGAAGGTTATGTTAAAAAACAGATCATTTCTCCAAGGATGGGTAAAGCCATGAGGCTATCTCACTTCTAGGTCAATGCTTTTTCTGGTAGCCCAGCTCGGTAGGAAAAAATCCTTACAACCACACCTGTTTGATTATCTAGGCAAAATTAGTTGTCGGTCTCAGTTTCTGGAAAAACTGGCCACATAAACTAGACCGGGCTGATTCTTTCTTTGACATTGCAGCGTATACTCCATTAAAACCTGCATAGACAAATCCTGTTTCACGCGTGTAAAACTGAGTATAATTTTTTTCTGCTGTGGAGGCAGGCTGCCTACATAGATGAGTCTGGGAAAGTTAGTAGACATGCCTTTCAGAGCCTTAGTTCTCTTTCTTTAGACAGTTACACATCTTCTGTAACTGTAGATGTTTTTGACAGGAAAAGATCCTAACTTCATCTGTCTGCCACTACCCTCCCGCTAGGAGCTCCCATGCCTGCAGGTCCACTGTTTCAGTTCCTTATATCAGGTCTTCCTCACCTGTCAGTCAGATATAGGCATGTTTTAACTGAGTTTTGATAACCTGTCTCTTGAGAATGAAATAGATGGGAATATTCTCAACACAGCTGCAGCCAGAATGAGATTTGTGTCTATGTTCAGCAGGTACTTACCAGATATAGAAATCTAAGAGTTGGTTCAAAGGCTCAAATCCTTCTATCAGCTTAGTCCTTGGGTGAGTTGCCCAGGTATTCAAGAAACCTCTGATAAAGCATAAACTTAAACCAAGAGCTGAATCTGCACCCTAAATTCTGGATTTCGCTCTACCTCATGAGCCCCATGTTTCATTTAAAAATACATATAAATCAAAAAACCTTTTCACTTAAAACTTTGGTGGCTGACTATGTTTTGGATTTACCTTGTGAGCCTCTCTCTTCACCTTAATGTTAATTTTGCATCAAAATTATCATTTCAGAGGGCATTAAAACAGGCAGTGTTTTCTTTCCCCACCCTTTTAAGTTTTCCTGCATTTATTGTGAAATATGTTCAAGCTGAGAGATGAGACAGGTTCTGCTGCTTAAATATGTTTACATAAAGCATACTTTACTTCTTGGGCATTATTATGTTCTTTGTGCCTGTTCAGTGATACTCCAGGGTTCTTGTGGTGACAAAAAAAAAGTCTGTGGTCTGGCAGGCCTCTGTTTGAAAAGGGTTAGGTTACTTCAAGAAAGAAAAGGTTGTGAATAAAAAAGATTTGGCAAGAAAAATCTTGCTTTATATAACTAAGTGCAAATAACCAAGGTTTTGCATACACCTGAAAATTATTCTGTAATCAGATGGAATGATACATACATGTGTGTGAGTGTGTGTGTGTGTATGTGTGTGTAAAATATACATTTTTTTTCCATTACTACTGAGTTCAATAGTAACTCTATGCACAGATCGTATTCTGAATAAGAGCACCCTTTCTTGGCATCATCCACCTCCAAAATGCTCTTCTCCTGGAGAATGTCTTAATTTCAAATTTTTTTAAGATGATCATTCCTGAATAAAGTCTGCATAGACAGACCTTTATAAATACTTGTTTATGATAACAATTTGTTCTTGGTTAGAAACAACTAATCATTATGCAGAATAGCTCAAGAAGTACTAGAGTGGACAGTATATACAAAAGGTAGAGGAAATATGTTTTGGGGAAGATGTTACAGGATAAGTACAAGGATCATGAAACCGGGAAATTCTTATTTATCATTAATTATAACAGAAATCTAGACATGTTGGCCTTAAATGCTGACATGTGCCTAGGCATCAAACTCAGTTATTGGCAATCACTGTTGCTGTGATTTGGTTGCCTAAATAGAAACATATAATACATATATCTAAATCTATAGCTATATCTATCTGCAATATATTAATTGTGCACAGGAACTATGGGAGACCTTTTTTCTGGAACAGCAACTGGCAGCTAGTGCATCTCAAATGGCAGTAGATACCTCTGTTCAGGCAATTGAATTCCATCTTTTGTTTCAGTGCAGACTTTTTTATTTTTGATTACATTAAAAGCTATATTGAAAAATTCTGAATAAGAAATTAAAAATAAATAATTGTTGGCTAAAGTGCCTAAAGTAGAGTTTTGATATTTTAGTTTTCTTTGGAAATGAAATACCAGTGAAAATGACCCAATTTGATGAAGTCTTAGATTTCAGCAGAATGGCTGATTCCATCAGTCCTTGGTTGTACCGAAATTTTTCTGACCAGCTCTACTGTTCAGTTTCTGGCTTCATATAGCTTCTCACATCACACATCTGTTACACTACTGTAGTGTAAAGTTACACTGGATAAACACTGAAGAGCACAGTCTGGCCCAGAGTCCACAAAATACTTTATCTGCTTTTAAAGCCGGTCTTTACTCTTTCTATGAATTCAAATGGCTAAACTGATTTACATTCAGATTTTAGGTTTTTTCTTGTGAGCAGAAACTTTTATATTGGAATAACAGCACAAAATATGAATTAATACATTTTTAAAAAATCAATACAGGTTCAAGAGATATAATGGGAATTAATTATGATGAAGTATTTTGTCCACTTGACGTAGAAGTGCTGTTAGTGTAACTTAAAACTTTGCTACTTTATTGAAAATGATCATTATAAAGCAACCTAAAAACTCATCCAGCTGTGGCAGCTACTATCCTGGCTGACATCACAGAGGTCCAGAACTGAGAGAGAGATTCTCTGTAACTGGAAGTTTCATCATCACTAAAATGAGCTCAAAATAGAGGCATATATACAAGCAAGTTTACGCATTCAGTGGAAGCCGGGGTAGGACATGAAAAGAATGATGTCAATGGAATGAAGCTTGAATAGGCAAGGTCAGCACCAGCCCCACACTGAAGACAAAACAGTGCAGGGATAGAGCAGAAGGAACAAGCAAAAGCAATATGTGCAGGTGCAAAGTTATGACAAGGACTCTACACGTGTTATCGGACCACAGAGCCCGGCATCTAGGAAGAAAACATGGAAATAGAAGAGTCTTAATGAGACTGTGATGACCAGTTGTTTACTCAACTACAGCACAAACTCATTAGTATCAGCTGACTGCCCCTGTGGTGTGCTGTGAGGGACCTCACCTAATTGCCTGAGCTGCTGGAGATGAAAGATCTCTTCCCTTGAATAAGCAATGATCTAATTAGTGCATTTCTGTGCAGCATTTCTGTTTCTATATCTTTTTCGTATTTTGGTGACCATGTTATGTGGTATCCAAAGGCAACAGCATTGAACTCTTTGGATGTTTAGCATATTGTGCCAGCCTTTGAAGAAAGGTTTTTCAGAACTGAACTGCCATGGGAAATTTTAATGAATCAAGGTACAGATTTCATATTCTGCTTTGCCACAAAGGTGTTCAGGAAGCTGCAAATTAAATAGATTTATTGTATAACATTTCTTTGAGAACAGTTGGACTAATAGACTATTGAGGGAGAATTCTACAAAGAATGTGAAAGAACCAGAAAGCTATAAAAAGGGATTTCCCAGTGTATGCAGCTTCTACACAATAGAAGAATAGAAAAGTTTATGAACTATTACTTAAGAAAGGCAATGGATGCCCTCTGCAACACCACGTACAACAAGATTCAGTTGTGCATTCAACTGAGAGAGACTCCTCAGATACACAGTATTATGCATGACAAATGTGGCAGATGACCGGAATAAATAATTAATGCAGTTTATGTGTATTTAGAGAAAGCACAGGATGAATGATAGCAATAAAAAGGGTGACAGGAGAAATGCTCTTTTGGCAGAAGTGTCTGACTGGCAGATCTGTATTTTATATATATATACCACACTCTTTGGTAGACTTGCTTTGTAGTTCTCACTGCAGAAACTACAGGGTTGTTTTATATTACTAGCTGGATGGGTGAGTCATCTAGCCAGCCTGAGCCTCAGCTTCTTCATCTATAAAATAGGACAATAACACTTCTCTGGTTTGCTGGAGTGTTACATCTTAGCGGTTTCTAAAACACTGTGAGTTACAAAGTGGTAAAATACATGGGAGTGCAGAGAATGGTCATTACTTTTATACTCTTATGTTGTGGCTTTTTGCCCAGAGACATCCACCACAGGTATTTCTTTGACAAGCTTGTTTGAAATGATATGCCAAAAAGCCTTTCAGTTTTCAAAAAACTGTTTGTGTGTGCTTTGGAACTTGCCAGAACATATCTGAGAAGCAAAATGCATTTTCTAGGTCATTTCAGATCACAGAGCCTCCACACAAGAAATAGCTGCAGCACACACTACCTTTGCACTACCAGCCCAACAGAAGCTTTTGATTACCTAGCAGCAGGGGAGGCATAATGAATTCTGACCAGTCTCCATGGAGAAAGGACAGGGGAATTGTCTGGTGAGATCCAATGGATAGAGCATGTAGCCGACTGCAGCTGGAGCCTCTTCACAGCCCTGATGAAGTCTGACCAGCAGGGTGGTAACTAGTCCATAGCTGGTGAGAGGCAAAATATCTCCGGGCCTTGAAGTTGCCTGAGGCCCAACTGAAATTTCCTGTGTTTTTTCCAAGGACTCTGCTCCTGCCTGTGATTGCCTTACACACACACAAACACTCACACCTCTCCCATGTTTGGGTCAGAACACCCCTTCTCTTACCTCGGATATTCTTGCTCTCCTATTCAGAATCTCCCTGCCAAACCCTGGTCTTGCTGGATCTGTCACAGGCAGGTCTTTGCCAGCCTGACTGCTTTTAACAGAGCTTCATGCATACATGCGACCAGGGAGAAGTTCCCATGTCCTGGTTCAACATAAGCCTTCACATACCTCTAGAAACCTAGAAATAAGAGATGGCTTATATTTATGAATGTAACCATGATCTTAAATTACAAATAAGTAGCCATCTTCAAGAGAGAACATTGTGTAGAAACACAATGAAGGCTTGTTCAGACAATGAGTAGTAGGCTTGAGTGAAAAAAAAAAAATCCTGGAGAGCTTTAGGCACAGCTAAGTATATTTCTGCAGTAAGCAATAAACTCTGCAAACTCATTAGGAGGTGAAACCCCCTATCCCTTATGATGTGAATTGCCTTTGAGTGGTGAGAAAAGTGAACAAATTTGTGACAGTGCCCAGACACTGAAGCGTGCAAGACTCAGACTACCCAGACTGGGAAACCTCACAGAATGAATGATATTCTCATGTTTTACAAAAAAATAGAGTATGGACTATGTTCAAATGATTTGGAGGGATGCCATCTTTGTAATTTAATGTGGTACCAGAAGTGGAGAGAACTAGAAGTTTGGTTCACTTACTGTTCCTGTATTAGCCCCAAGCTATTCATGCAATGGAGTATACATAAAATCTATACATCTAGAGACTGGGGTCCTTCTAACATCAGTATTGCATCTACTTCTTTCAACTGAGCATAGAAATGGTCAACCAGTTACTAGTAGTGGCTAGAGTTTGCATCTCTCTTGATCATAAGCATAAAAGCTAAGGGTTTCTTTATTAAACATGCATCTGTTGACATGACTTTCAGAATGGTTTATCAGGCACTGGAAAAACTCGCAAATTGTGTAGAGCAGCATTAGGTCTCTTTGCAATTAAAATTGCCCATTTCACAAATGTTTCTCAGCTTCTTACATAGGAGAGGCTTGAATCTGAGCGGATTATTCAGGGAGCATTCTCAATGAATAAAGCTGTGCCAGAATGGCCAATGACTGAAGAAGGTTTTAATGCACAATATATTTATCACAGTGAATGGTGGATGTTGGTAACCCTTACAGGACTGTGAGCAGGAACTGAAAAGCCCAGATGAGTGGTGAGAATTAAAGAACAAGCTGAATGAAGTTTAGTCACTATGGTCTTTATTGCAGGAAGCTACATCTTAAAAATTGCTGGTTGTCTTGGAAATGACTGTGGATTAGTCAAGCTGTAAAGCTGTCGGTTTTATTAAAGTATGGGTGCTGAATTCACGCTTGTTTTCAGTGGTGTAAGAGAAATGGAAGACAGTCATCAAAAGTGTCTTCAAAAGGAAATGAGTTGGCTATCATGTTGAAAATCGTTGTTTTGTCTCTGAATTCTGGCTTGAGAAACAAGCTTTCATAGTGATTTCAGGTTTGAAGGCACAGATGAATTTTGGCTGTCAAGATTAGCCTAATTACCTGACTTGTTCATGTGTCTCAGTGAATAGACTGACAGTTTACAGGAATTGAAAACTATGTCTTTGAACCTTTATGATAAAACTGAGGCAATGAAAAAGCAAGCATGGCTTATAGGAGCAGAAACTGCTGCTCACTTCCAACCTTGGAGTGTTTCCTCACTGAAAATTAATTGAAAAAATATTCCAACCTCACTGATGACATTAAAGAACAATTGCCTACATTTGCTTAGGAAGTTAAACAAATTTGTTTCTGACAGTATAACTAATGGGATTTTTATCATGTACCATTCAGCATAGAAGACACCATCTAAGATGACTTTCTGGGAAAGGAAAAGAAGGAAGTGATTAAATTATGATGTGATAGTATGCTCATAGTCAAATTCAAGAGAGTGTCCTCAGAGTCTTTTGGCTGAGAAAAAGAAAAAAAAGGTTGTTTAGCTTGATATTGGTTTTGATCATCTCGATACTTTGCATATATTGTTTTTTATTTTATTTCTCAGACACTGTTAAAATATATATAGGAAAAATCACAATGATAAACTGGATTTTTGGCTGTTGCTTGTCGCAAAGCACACATCTGTCTAATAAATAGTCTCTTGTTTTCTATGAGAGAATACTTTCCATTCTCCTTATTTCGATCTTTTAAAGATACATAAAGTGAATTTTGGTGCTTTTTTGATAATATACCTTATAAGAATGAGCAAGAAATTCAGAATTATTTAGCATGAAGGATATAATACAAAATTATTTACCATGTTGCAGAACGTGAACCATCTGAAATCACAGGATTCAGCGTTTGTGTGATCATACTAAGACTAATGTAGGCATACTCCATCTAATTTTCAGATTTCTTGCTCAGGAGATGTGTGTGGAGAAACAGAGAAATCCATTTCTCCTAAGGTAAGTCTCTATGGTCCTTAGAAGGTCAGTGAAGAAAGGTAGGCTCCTTTGATGTTCTCTGGACATTTATCAGTATTTCCTAGGTTAGGCTAGGTGCCTCCTTCCTTACTCTGAGAGTATGTGGAATTGATAGAAAACATGAGATGTCTCCATTCTCTTGCAATGCCAGCCGCTTAGGAGGGCTACCTAAGAGCACAGATGAATTAAAAAAGAAGTAATTGGTGGCAGCAGATTTATCCTTTGCAAAATAGTCTAGCATCTACAGTGCTTGCTTAGGAAAACTCACTCTCATTTCTGAGCTTAATAGAAGTTTGAACCATACCTCCCATATTTCAAAAGCATGTGAATTGCATCTGGAAGCCAAGAATCATGGAGTCAGAAGATGAGGCATGAGGAAGTCTGATGGTAACCTAGTGGTTAGAGTATTAGCATAGGAGCAGGGCCTTTAGATGCTTGTGGCGGATGAATGGCACGGACTCAGGGGGGTTTGCATCCTGAGACATTTATTAKTTATTTCTGAGCATATTTAAAAAGTTAGCTGCTTCAGTGGTTTCACAGACACACTTTGTTAAGCCAATCATCATACAGATTATGTCACAGGTAGCCAATCATTGCACCGATCACGCACGCAGCRGTCACGCCTTGTACTCTGCTACTTGTTTGGAAAGGCTGTCTTGCCCTTAACCTTGGTTCCCACTGGCTTCTGCTAGTTTATCTGTACTTTCTCAGGATGTATCACTCCAACCTGCACGGGTGTCCTTGGGTATGTTTGTCTGAGGCTCCTGTTGCTTGCTACTTGCAACTTTCCACCAGTTTAACCCTGTCGTGGCCCTCCACAGATGCTTGTCCCTCCAGAACAGTCCTGGTCTGAAACCAGACTCTCTTTCACTCTGTTAGATGGTTCAGTACCTGCAGTGGAACACGGATCTACCTTCCAACCATTCCAAGGTTTGCCATCTGTTTGCGATGGGATCCTTGCTCTGTCTTCATACCTGGAGTAGACACAGTTTGGAATACACAGCAGGTAAAAGTGCTTTTTTTTTTTTTCTTTTCTCGTAGGACATCATCATCAAATGTCACATCTGCCAAACCTCTGTGGTGATGTCTATTCTGTGCCCTCTGAGAGAAGCTTGAGGTTTTTGTTTTGATTTGCCCACATGCAAAGTTTCCTCTCTCTCTACTTGATAAAGACACAACAGTGATGAGTGCAGCAACTCAGCTAGGAGTCTAGTTGGACATCTGTGTTGGAGCTTGTAAGTAAAGTGAATTTTCATTTTAACAGCAACTAAGTTCATAAAGAGGAAATAGCAAAGGAAGGAAGCTTCAGTTCCCTCACTACGTCACATAACTAGCTATTTAACTTCACTGAAGCTCCTGGGTTGTCACTCATCAGTTCAAGTCTGAAAGGCACAGCAAACTGTAAAGAGCTCATCAAGATCAGAAACGCTACTTCTGACAAGTTATGGCCTCCATTAGGCTTATGTCCCTGTGGAGGCTAGAAGTTCAGATTCACTTGAGTCTTAGGATACGTTGCAAAGCCTCCTACCCAGACTTCAGAGAGCCACAACAGCAATGCAGCTTGATATTTGGAGGGGTTATTTTGCTCTATGCTTTCTACATGTGTATATGAGCAAAGGCTATCTTGTTTCTCATAAGAATTGACCTTTATGTGTATTCTTTGAAACTGCCTATTGCTCTGGCTAAGTATTCTCAGTGTGCTGCAAATGAAAACAGAATAAATAAAAGCATAAATAAATAAACCATTTAATGGAAAGCAAGACTGAAGTAATCATATGAATGAAACTCAAGATTAATTGACCATAGGGTCAGGAGGTGCTGTATTGATTTCAGAATGTTAAGATTCTCTCAGCTCTCTGCTTAGGTGTGTAACTACAGGACTTTGGGGATATAACAATAATCAATGTGAATCTTTGAACTACAGTATTTGAGTGAATGACACCACATTTCGGCTTGGACCCAATTATAAACTTCAAAGACCCTTCAAAGATCTTGAAATCTGTGTTAAGACAAAATTCCTATTTGAAGTCAGTTCCTATAGGGAATTGAAGGATATTTATGTTCAAAAAAACACACTTAAATTATAAAAGGAGTGGCCTATATTATGCTGGAACACAGCTCATTAGAGAAATCTCTTAATGAATATTTTTCGATCATCTAACAGAGAAAAATCAAAGCACAAAGGGTATCCTGTAAGATTTGCATGGACTGAGAGATACTCTAGTGAACATGTGCACTGGAAATTGTGTGCCATTAATAGTTTTGTGCTCATTCATCAGCATATGATTTCATAATAATTTCAGAAGTGAATTTCTGTAGTATGTGTCTTACAAAAGAGAAGAAAATTCATCAATGCACAATCTCTGCTGCTCTAAAATAGCATCTCTGAGACAATGACATAATTAATGGTAGTATGACTTTTACATATACTAGTGAATTTTCAGCCAAAAAAATCCATAAATAATCTTGTTTATTTCTTTGATTTATTGGGTTTCATTATGTGAAGCAAACTGCTACAGAATCTGTCACCTCTCTGTCAGCATGAAATTTATATTTTTTTCTTCATTTTGACTCCAACTTCAACAAAAAAGGATGGAAGGTGATAATAATCTGATAGTTATTTTCTTGGGAGTCTGTAGGTTGGAACCTTCTCAGGGTGAGGGTGATTTAAAACATCTAATTTATGAACATATGGATGTATTGCTCTGACCAATGGGATATTCTATAAGGCAGCCCCAGGCATTTACCAGTGATACTAGCTATGGATTTTTCTGAATACTGTCTATTTTTGGTGTGCTCATCTGGGAGAGGACCCTGAAGGACACCTACATGTGGGGAGACAGGCAAAGCATTCTGAAAGCAGAGAAAAGAAAGACTAAGAACATTTTCAAAAGTAATTAGAGATTCAGGCTATGTCAATTCTAGGGAGTGCATGAGCTGCAACTTTCAAAAAGAGTCAAGCTCCAATTGATTGGAAAATTTGAGTTAAGACCTCAAACTGGATGCTCAGAATCATTGCTTGTATTTAGTGAATCTAAGAATGGAGACATAAAACATCTTTCTCACACAGGGACCTGTTTATGTTTAATACGTTAGCATGGCTGCACAGGGAGTGAAATATGGGACCTTGTTGTTTGTGCTGAACATGAATTCCTATAAATGAAATAACATTTCATGAAGGTGTAGCAAGAAAAGCAAAATGCATATCAGTGCATAAACATATATGTAGTGAATTATTACTGCTCGATCATTGTTCCCCCCTTAGACTGCTCCTGAAAGAATAGTTTGTTTATTTATTTAATAAGGCTAAATTCAGGCTTCTGTATAAACAAGAGCTAGATCACTGGTTTACAATGTATTCTGTGCAGGATGTAGCATGGGATATATAACTGCACCTGCAGGACTGGAAGAATATGATAAAAGTATGTGTCTTCCCTTGAACTCTGTTGCTATTAGGAAAGAAGTAACCTGTTACCCATGCAGCAGGTACACAACAGTTAAAACACCAGGAACAGATGATATCCTCCTTAGTGATATATCAAATTGATTGACAGGTGACCTCTCCTTCTTTGTTTACACTTTCCCCTTTGTGACAGGACAGGGAGAGTCTGATGCATAAGGCAGACGGCTTGCTCCAGACAGTTGAGCAGACCAGGAGGCAGCAAGCACGTGTGGTGCAGCTGCATTTACCTATCATGTGACTGGGAACATGAGCTATGTCAGCAAGGTAGTCAGGAATGTGGAAGAACTCTGCTTTCCTATCCTTACTCCTCTCCATCTCAAATCAGAATAATGGGAACAAAAGTAACTACACCAAAAATGTGGAACAAGACTACTTCTATTCCGTCCATGAAATTATTACTAAAAATCTATTAAAAATCAGATAACATTTAGCTTTTTTGGAAAAGTAATATTCAGATAGTTCATTTGGCTTCTTTTCTGTTGTTTGCCTCCCCAGCAGACTAACCCAGAAGGTCTCTGAATGACCTCTGCTGGAGCAGAGTTGACATGTTGCAGCAGCCTTCCATCTGGTGGTAGATGTCTCCTCCTCTCTCCCTCCTGGAAAGAGCTGAATTTCTACATTGACTTACCCCAGTCTTTCTACTCACATTCAAACTCTTGCAGGCCCAGCAGACTCCTTGCTCTGTGTGTGTGTGTGTGTGTGTGTGTGTGTGTGTGTGTGTGTGTCCTTTCTCATTGCCTCCTCTTCCACCATCTGATGCTGCTTCTAAGTGCCACATGATCTCCCAGTCTTGTCTCCCCACATTCTCCAAAGCCACCTATGGTTCAATTCCTGCTTAATGACCACCCACATGCCTTGTCTGTTCCCCTCCCTAGCATACAGTTTTCTATAATGCCTACTAGGAGTAGGCATGTCTATTGCAAGAATTATGCTCACTACACAGTTTTTAATCATAAAATGACATCTAAACCACTCTGATTTGGGTACACCATCTGCTTACTCAGTGTATTCAGTGTCTGAGTTGCTCTAGCAAATTTAGGACCTGCCTGGGGTGGCTCATTACTCAGCTGCTGAGGGTGTGGGGGCAGGGAGATCACAAAGAATAAATCCACATCAGGTAGTGTAACAGCATGTAGTTGTATCCAAACTGGCTGCAAATGAACTGGCTCCAAAACTATAAGGGTTATAGCCATTTCAGAATGCTACATCACACAGACTTGCCCCAGTGAATAACTATATTAATTTATGCCTCTGAGAGCCAAGCTAATATCTCTGCAAGACAGTGCACTGTGCTGTTTAAAGGTATTCTTTTATTCAGACCTAGCATGGGGATCTCTATACAGCACTGCATAACTTGGTGTAAATATACAAAGCAGTCTTCTCTTCAGAACCATCTTGGGAAAGTCTGAGTTTTGCTGTTCAGTAGGTGGGAGGTTGGGGCCAGGAGAGATAGGAAAAGGGGTTGCATTAGAGTTTCTCCCATGTTGCAGTACCTATTGCCTCACTCACCTTGACCCCTATCTCAGCAACAGTACCAGCAGCAGCAAATCTAGTCTGCCCTACACGGAGGAGACAAAAATCTTGGCCATTTTGCAAGCCTGCCAGTCTGCTGCTCTGGACAACTGCCTGCACAGCCTGTGCTTCAAGCTGGCTTTATTCCTCTCTCAAAGGCCTGCTGTATCCTACATTTCTGCTGGATTCCTGGGGAGAGTCATTGACCCAAAGGAGAGACCAAAGCTAGCTTGGCATGCCAGATGTGCATGCTTTATCTTCTAAAGGGAGGTAGCAGCTGGCATTCTTCCACTGCATGGAAAGATGCAGTTATCTACTGGCTCAGGCCAGTCTTCAATAGCACAGCATAACACATAGATTGTAAGCTCCATAGGGAAGGCACAGTTTCTTGCTTTTTTCTGCTTTGTACAGTGCCAAGAACATCAAAGGTTTCTGTAAATATAAATAATAAACAGCAATCTCCCAGAGTTTCACTGTGACTGCCACGTTCTGTGCTTTAATGTGATTTGACATGTTAATTAGTTTTGAGTGGTCTCATTTTCTTGCAGAATGAAACAGATCTTGCAATAAAACGGAAGGTAACATATGCCTAATGCTACTTTCACTTTGCCTGCAAGAAGGAAATTGAATTTGCCATTAAAAAATCATCTTGAAGGCAACCATCAAGGTGTGCATAATTTAAACAGAATAATCATGAAGTTGTACCATCATGTTCATTTTGCTTCCTCTTCTCACACTGTTTACTAATCCCATTTCTTGTGTCACATATTAAAAGCAGGTTGCACACAGAGCTGATTGATAGAGATTTTTCTTCCATTTGCATAGTCAGCAATATCTCCATCTCACAAAACTAAGCCTCAGCCTGGCTTGCCAGTTTTGCTCTTACCCAGTAATAAAAGAAAACGGAAAAGAGTCTTCCACTTGGGAACCTACAGGCAGACTTAGTGGGAAGCAGGAAAGGCTAAGTGCCCTGCCTCTTCTCTCTGTTCCTTCAGCATCAGCCAAGTTGTGGGCAAAGCAGGGAGTTTGAATACCCTGGCTGTTCAGTTAGCCAACAGCTTGATTTAAGCCGGTGAGGGAAAAGAAGGTAAAATCAGCTTTCCAGGCTTTTCAGTTCAACACCCTGCATGGAAGCTGGAACTTCCAATTTTGTTTATGAGTGGATTTTTTTCTACAAATGATGAAAAATATGAGGAGGGGGTTGGAATTCTCTTTCAAAATGGATTTTTTAATCTATGTCTATTTTTTAATCTGTCTATGCAAAGCAGAATTGACTTTGCATTTGGCTGCTAAATCTAATAGGCTCTTCAAAAGAGAGATCTTATCTTTTGCTGTTATTCTTCCAGGCACTATATAAATCTGAATTTTTAAAAATTAATACTTCATTTCTTTATTGCTGTTCTTGCCTATCTAAATACATATACATATGTAAATATATATTACTAATATATAAAAATATACATGATGTATACACATAGACACATACATATATATGTAGTGCTGCTGTATAAATTCAACAGAAATTTTATCCACTGATAGAGAAAAACAAGTCTGTCAAGGCTGTGTGTGGCCTAAAATCAGGTAATCTGAAACCATTTCCTCTTTCCATGTAAACATGTCATATTTGTTATCACTTTTCTTCCATGATTTCAAGCACAAATTGAAACTGCAAAGTCTTGGTTTGTGATTAAATTCAAAATTTGACTTCATCTCAATGTGGAGTGAAAACAAGACGGTTATCATTTCCTCAGTTAAATAGATGCTCTTTCCCTCACAAACCTTGTATTTTGAAAAGTTTGCTTTGGAAAAAAAACCCTTGAAATTAAACTTCAAATTTCAAACCACATAGGCAGGAGTGCAAAATAGGGTGTACACAAGATTCTGAATCACATTATGTCATTCCATGTCAATAGTGATAACATTTCAATATTCTGCTATATTTTAAAAGAAATTAACAGCAGCTCCTAATTATTAGAGATTAATGACAAAAAGTTGCAGTGTCTCCTAGTCTGTTATTAAAGAGTTTAATGCTTTCAGCACTTTATTTTATTTTCTATTAAATGCATCATTTCATCAGTGCATAAATGGGGAACACTCATGGGGAAGATAATAAGGGCTCTGATTCACAGTCTCTGATGGGTTTAACTGCAGTGGCAAAAGAGGTTACTGCCTCCAGCTGTCCACCCTTTTCCTGTGGGGAAAGATTAACAGCCCACTGCAAAGTCAGTACAACAAGCAGTATGTCTGCCCCTCAGACACCACAGCTCACTGCCAGGCATATTAGTGTAAACTGCTGTCAGCTGGGTTAACTGTAGCATGTGAAGACATGCTCAGTTTGAGAGGGATTGTGAATCAAGTTCTCAGATAGGATTTTCAAATAGTACTAACTGGCAGCTGCCCTTAATATTGATTAATATTTTTCTGGGCACCTGTACTAAGTGGTTAGAGTTGCCGTTAGTTCAGCCTTTTGATTCACCTGAGGCCACGATATTCTTAAGATCATTTTACAAGAGAGATGCAGAGAAGTGAAATGACTTAACTAATGTTGTATGGCTGGGCAGTCACTGAACTGGGGACACAGTGACCTTTTCATAACTACATGGTCGTGCTGAAACTAGATGATGTCTGTAAGACAAGATGGTTTCCTGTCGTGAGTCTTGCAAGAAGCAAAAGTAGGACACTAGGGTGAATTAGACAAAGCAGGACCTCCTATCTGAGGTGTTACTCCTTTGTGCTCCTGTTTTGTTGTTACCTGAAGAGTACTCAGAATGCCATTTTATATGGGACAATATTTTCTGTAATGTTGTCAGGTCACAGATAATGGAGAATTGAAGAAGAGAAGCTGTAATGAAGAACGTTTCTGTGTAACGGATCAAACAAATAAAATCATTATAGATTTTTTTTCTTTCAAGAAAGAAGTAAGCCTTGGAGTAATATTAGTCCTTGCTCTGGAAAAGCATAGCTTTCTACATATCCAAAAAATACACATGCAAAAAAGGATATAAGACGTTCCATTGGTTTCTTTACAACTCAATAAAAGGGCAGGAAGGGTACAAGCTTCTTATATAAAATGAGCTGTTGACGAAGACTGTGCTTTCTTTTAAACCCAGATGTCTACGCTAACTGTCCACACTTGAGGAGTAATTGAATCTCTTAGACAGGAAGCAGTAACACTTGCATGCTTACAGTGATAGCAAATCCTTTCTGCCTTCCAGAATGGATAAAAAGAGGCTGCTCCTATCCGCCAGAATAAAACTGTCAGGCTAATTTCAAAAGACAAACATAAGCTTTTGCCCTAAATCTCCCCAAGTGCCATTCTAAACCATTTCAATTGCAGGGTTTTGTCAGTACATTGAGTCCTGTGGCAGAACTTCCCAAGACATCTTCATGTTGGGAGACCTGAGATGGCCGTTTGCCCACTCTGTTTCAGTTTCAGGAGGATTTGCTGCAGCATTTCAGGTAGGCTGAAACCGCATCAGAAGGAAGGTGTTTGTGCACAGTGCAGCATCTCTTAGATCTCATGCCAGTTTGTACCGTCCAAAGCTGCTCTGTGAGTACAGTTTGCACAAAGCTGCAGTCTTATGTCCTGCTCTGACTGTTACTAAGTCAAGCAAATAGATTGTCCCCCTTCCTTTTCACTTCAGCTAGTATAACTACACATATAATCACTCTCTGACCCAGTTCAGTCAAAATGATCCAGGTTAGCTCACACACTTTAAATAGGAGGGTTTTTTTCCTAACCTGTTTCATTTTGATTGAACTGGGTTAGGGAACAATTACATGCACGTATCAGAGGGGGAGAACAGGGGACGGGGAGGGGGGGATAACTTTCAGAGGAGACGGTGACAAATAGCTGGGACTGGGAACCTTTTGATCCAGATCAGCTGAAGCAAGACATGAGACAGCAACTTAATACTGGCAAAGCAGGAAATTCCTATGGGACTGGGTCTTCATCTGGTGCAAAACATCCTAGTTTCTTTGAAGTTGAGAGTGATATGTTCATTTAGAGTAGTGGAGATACCGTCTCCTGTGTATTTATGCAGGGTTGCAAATTGTTTTACAGCCATTCAGACTGGCACTCAGTGGTGAATCACTTTAACTGTTGGAAGTATCTGCAAACAGAAAAGATTCATCTCAGAAAAAGATCCCACCAGTGGGCCTCTGTAGGCTCCCATTTTTCACTCAGAAGAATTCCGCTGACAAGGTTTCTTCATTGAAACCAGAGATAAGCTCAGCTTTCCAGGCTGTGCTATTCTTCATTAATTAAGGAACAAAATAAAAAAAATGCAGTAAAGGAAGACCAAACAAAACCTAGCAATTGTTCTGAAGGCCAGGGAATTCAATCCTTTAAGCCTGCTTCTTCTTTATCTTTTTTCCACAAAGCCTCCACTTGCTAATGGCTAAAGAGGTTGACTGCATATGTGCACATTATTAGCCATGTGCTGGCCACAGCATGTCACAAGGACAGAGAAGCAGATGAAATAGCTCCTGCAAATGTAATGGTTTTATGCAAATGATTTGCTTGGCAAGTTTTGCCTTTCTTACTTTTGAAAGAGAGGTCTCTAAGCTCTGGGGTTTTGTTCAGTAGGGCAAGGAGAGCCTCACTTGACTGAATGCTCTAGGCTCTACCATCTCTGAATGTTACATTATAAGGAAATCAATTATAAAGAACTATGCAACTCTTAATTGTGTAGTCAATCGCTGTGTAATAATAATGGATAGAGGTAAGGCATGCTCTCTGCCCCACAGCATCTACACTCTAATTTATGTTGTTTGATAAATATAACAAGCAATGATATAAATCACCAGGGAATTGATTGTGTTTGGATGGTAAAGGCTGAGGCTAAAGAAGCTAAAGTAAAAAGAGCAGGTAAAGCCTCTTCAGAACCCTGAGCCTTCAGCTGGTTGCAGTCATCTGAGTTGCTCAATTCTGCTGATTTCCCTGGTGTATTTAACTTTCGGGGAGCAGGGGAGAGAGTGCTGAGTTGGGACTTTTGCTGGAGTGCAGAAGACTTATGTGAAAGAAGTGAGAGACATAGGGAAGAAAGCCAGATTTCTTTAGCTGCCCTGGAGAAGTATAGAAGGGAAGGAGTGGGCAACATGAACTACACAGATGTGATTGGAAGAGATAAAAATGCTTAGAAAAAGTTAGAAGAATTGTTTAGTACAGTTTATTAGAGATGAATTAGAACTGTACTGTTGTTCAGCAGGGCTATGGAGAATGTAGGACTCCTACAAAGAGTTTGTGTGAGGAAGCTAATGGGGACTAGAGCTAAGGGATTATAATGATGTTAAGAGAAGGAGATGACTTCTCTCACATTTTGGAGTGAAGCACACTGGGGAAGCAATGGTCAAAGCTACATTTCATTTGGGCGTGAACAGTTTTTTTTTTTTTTTTTTTTAAATGGGGCAGATAGGGAAAAGCAAGTTTCAAAGACTGAACCTTTGAGGGAGGTTCCACATGATGGAAATAACAGGGAGTAAATGATGCGAGTTTGGGAAAATGGAGTCTTACAGTCAATTTACAAGAGCTAGAGGCTGCATCCACACCCATCTTATTCTTTCAGGATAGAAAACTATCATGTGCAACCCAGCTTCCTCTCTATCATTAATGCAACTCATGAACCCATCCTGCTGATGGTAGGAGTTCTTTTGTGAACAAATCCCATTCACTTTTAGAGGAGAGGTTCTCAGCGATCTCAGCAATCATTGAGAGGATGCTCAGCAATCATACTACGAGGAATGGAAGAAACATTGCTGAAAGGAGTTACAGAGGTGCTTGTATCAGGCATGCTGCACTAGGGAAAATATGAGCTCAAGTTTCCTTCTCTGACTTTTCCCAGAATCACGGCAACCTCATGTGTGCAATGCTGACGCAGGAATTTAGACATGCATGGCCTCAGGCTCCTGCTCAAAATGCAGTCTAGATATAATTAGGTGTACTTGACTTATAATTATGTCTCTGATACTGACTTTCTTTTCCTGGTTGCCTTTGGGTAAGTCACTTAACTTCTTTACTTTTTTTTTAAGCCTTTAGAAACAGATATGGAAAAACTTACCTGTTTGTCTTTCGAGATGAATGAGTGGCTGTTCATAAAACTCTTTGAGGATGAAAATATCATGTACATGCTAAATAATAGTTTCCTGGGTATGTTGTAACTGCTCTCTGCTCAGTCTCACTGCTGACTATTCATATCCATTTGCGCAGGATTATAATTCTGACTGTTCACACACTATAGACAAGTTGTATAGAAAATGAATGTTGTAGTTTTAATTGTTAATGCTAATATAACTGTACACTGTTTAACCATTTTCTCACTATAAGATCTTAACTGAGTTCCAAAAATGTCTGTGAAGAAAACAGAAGTGCTAAGGAATACATGAACCTTGCTGGGGGAAATATGTCAGGAGAGAGCTAACTTACAGACCTGTATGACTATGTTCTAATGGTAAAGTCAGAGATAAGGAAGACTTCCCTAACAACTTTCTTAGAGTTAAATCTTGTTTAACTGACATCCCAATGAACGAATTTCAATCACTTCTTAAAGACTCCCAGAGATTTTTTAGTCTTATGCTTAATTATGAGGCAGAAATAATTTTTTTCTTTAAAATCTCAATCCATTAAGAACAGGCTAATTGGTCCTTCTAACCCAGTATTCTGTTTCTGGTGGTGGCTATCAGCAGTTACCTGGGGAAGAGGAAGAACAGGGCAAGTATTTCCCATTGTCCATAACCCTTAGTCTCTGATCATTTTTAGTTCAGGAAGCTTTCCAATTAGATTTAGTAGCCTGTAATGGATCTCTCTTCTAGTGCTTGTCTCTCTCCTAGAGCCTAAGTAAACCTCTTGCATCTGTCACCACACTGTAAAGAGCATTCCCCTTTCTCTGAATTAGCACTATTCCAGTGACAATCCATTCACAACTGCACTGCTTTTCCCCATAAGCATTACATAAGCAAAAAGCTTGTAGAAGAGAAAAAAGAAAAGACATAAGAGGAATTCACCAAGAAATCAGTTTCTTTGTGCATTATTCCGTATTTTTTCTGTAACATTTTAGGGGGCTGCACTGAGTAAGAGCATAAAGAGGTTAGCCCCATGGCTGTGTTTGAAAAATCCTTGTTAAGAAATAGTTCCTTCCTTTTTTTAGAGAGAGAGAAATTTATATTGTATAAAATTATGTTATTCATCTTGACACTCATCACTATTCCCATATTATTATGACATTCTAACTTTAATATAAAAGTGTAATTTGGAAAATAATGCATGATTTGGGATCCATTTTGTTCATTGTTCCTAAACTAAGGGAATGGAAGTTACATTAGTTTGCAGAAGAATACAAAAAGTAAATTCTTATAATTACCTGGTCAATTATAAAGAAATGAGTCTGGATTTATCAATTACTTGCTATGTTACTCTTTACACACAGAATTCAGTAACTGATGCATCAGCTCCTGTGCTCTGTCACCTAGAGTGAAAACAAACAAGAACCCTGATAAAGACTTGCATTGTATGTTTCTTATATACTTTTCTTTCTGCTAACGCACTGAGTTATTAGTGCAGTACTAATGAAATCCGTTTATAGACTGTGTTGTCCAAACAGTTGCCTGAGCCTTTCACATTCTGTTCAGCTACATATCTGAGATTAACTGGCTGTTAATCAGAGCGATATCCACCATCTGCATGGCATATACCAGGGAACTTCTGTATTGTAACTTGTCACAGCAAAATTTAGCCAAATCACAACAGTTTTGAGACCTTCATTTTCCCCATCTTAATCATAAGGAAACTTAGAGAATGTGGAAAATGAAGATAAAGGGATGTCAGAAGAACAGTAGTTATCTAGAAAAAATTCTTGACTTTTTTTTTTTTAAAAGACATACATAAAACAGTGTAAAAAACTATTTCCCCAGCAAAACATAACTCACTTTCTGTTGGGATAAGTCATCTGACTTAACTTACTTATCATAATCACAGAAGAGTTTGATCATGGCATGTATTGCAAAATAAGCATGTCAGTTGTTTCCTACTCAATTCTGCTATACCATGACCAGATGGAAACTTATTTCCCTCAAATCCTAAATCCACACTACTAAGAAATTTGTGTAGAATCCCTACTGGTAGAATCCAGTATGTTTTATTTAAGTGTTTCCCTCTTTTCACTGGCTCTGTAAGGAATTTAGGCAGCTTTAGGGAAAGATCCAGATTGCTGATGTTAGCTATCTGTCACCCTTTGAGTAATCTATTCACTTCAGGTTGCAGTTTACTCCTGCTCCTCTGGGGATGGTAACTTTAATGGAGCAGTGTGGTAACAGTAGTATTTATCTTTAATGCAATAGCCTGATGATTAAAGAAACTACTCAGAAAGCAGGAAGACTTAAGTGAAAAGTCCAAGGTCCCCAGTTTGAAGAGGATTGAGAATCCTTCAGAATACCTTAATCAGGGCGTCTCAAAGTCTGGAAATTAGGGCATCCTCAGTCCCTCCATCAAAGCTAAGCCCCATGTAGCTAGAAGCAAAAGCCAGAGGAAGTTAATCAAGAAAAAGCCTGGTTCTGACTTAGCTTGCCTGCAAGAAATATCCTCACCTTCAGCCTTGTTTCTGTTTCTACGCAGCAACAGTCCTCTGCAAAATTCAGGCTCTTCCTTGGGAATCCAGAACCCCAGTTCTGCTCAGCAGTGGCAGGAGACTGTCCTCACTAGGTGAGGGGATGGCTTCCTGTTGCCTGCTGTCCTTCTGGCCTCGTGATTCTTGCTGTGTTTCTCAAATGGAGACCAAACCCCACACCAGCCCCTTGTCTATGATCCCCCCAAACCCTTATAATGAGGTATAGGGAAAGGGGAAAGTAGCACCAATAGGTCAGGAGAAGCTAGCTGTAGTTATGAGCACAGTTAACTTTTGAGGCTGCTGTCAGGATTTGGGCAGCATTTAAATGTTTCCTATCTGAATAAACTATGTAGCAGTAAAGCTTCAGATGGGAGATAAGTAGCCAGTTTCCCAGAACAGGTATTAGAGTATCTAAAAGCTAAATAATGAATCATACAGTGATGTTAGGCCCCTCCAGAGGCAGGCAGGTAGTGGTGGGGAGTAGGCAGGCTGGATTTAGCCAGGCTGAACCCCATCCTTTCAAGAATTTTGTTCGATTCCCCACCATATCTCCCTTTTACTCCTAACTGGGAGTTGAACCTGTCTGTCTTAATGTCTTTGCAAACTGAATGGATTTTTAGAAGTTAGAAAGCCTGAATGCTTTGACACACTTTCCTCTTTGAGTTGCTTATTTTTCAAATAGTGTCCCTAAAGGAAGACATGTCATTGCTGCGGGTACTAGTTACCTATAAAGGATAGAATTAAAATAATTTGTTAAAGAAAGACCATGGAGTTTATTGAAGCCAGATATGTTTTCCTGTAAAAATCTATGATCTTACCAGTAGATAAAATATTCATGAAGATTATCCAAAATATCTTAATGGATTGGTATTGCAGATCACTCTAGAGCAGCTAGAAATCCATTAGAAATTACAGAGCAGATACTGCAAGGAGGAGTACCATACAGTAGGTAATTATGGGAAACATATTTTAAAAGCTGCAGATTAAAGAAAATTGCTGTTTTCAATTTAGCAGAGACAACCAACCAAAACACTTGAGTTAGCAGAGAACTGAGCTGACATCCAAAACGCTACTCATAAAGAGAAAAAAATTTCAAATCTGTCAAGTATTCAAAGAAGAATTTGGGGTTTTTCAGCCTATTTAACTGAAGAATAGATATATAGTAGCTCCTGCCAATTTAGCGGAATGTCTTTCAAACAGCTGTGCACAAAGTCCCATTATTTTCAATGTGACTAATCAAACAATAAAGAGTTCTACATGTTAAAAAGCCTGAAGAATCAAGGCCTTAAGAGTCATCTGTCTGGCTGATAAATGATACTCAAGTGTTCATTATTACTTTTACTTAAATCTCATTTGGCTTCACATAGGCATTAACTGTGATTTATTTTAAGTATAAAAGCAGTCCTTTTGAAGCCAACTTAAATTTACTCGTGCAGTAATGAGTGCTTCCAAACTAACATTAGAAATCATTAACTAAGTCCCCCCCCAGCCCCGACATGAAAATAAGGGGCTACAAGGTAATAATTTGAGCACTGACTTAAAAACAATTTTTAATTCTGTAGTCTCTTGTCATAGCATCAAGGCTCAGGCTTTCAGGCTCTTCTGTAGCAGTAAGACTCATGCTTTCAAGTTTTCTGCTTTACCCACATAAACTAGAACTGTATTTTAATCTTGGGAACTTAAGACTTTTCATGTTCAACAAATTTCTGTAGGTACAACAATATCTAAATGGAAAATCTTCGAGGAATACTATCTTGCCTACCTTATCTTTGGATTTTAGTTTTATGCAAAATGTAACAATATTTGGAGACAAGCCTGGGTGCAGGCATCTAGGAGAATGCACCAGTAAAGAATCTGGAAGAAATACTGTCCTGCTCCCAATGAAATACAGGACACTATACCTAACAGACATGATTTCTTTCATGGAAAAAATATGGGACATAAAATTGCTTGCAAAGTTTTTGTTTTGTTGTTTGTTTCTCTCCATAGACACAGAAAAAAGAGGATACTGAAAATGGAGAAAGCTTCAAACAAGATCTTTTTATTTTATTTTATTTATTTATTTATTTATTTATTTTAAGCTATAGTCCTCTGCAGCATCTGTTTTGTCTCTGTGGATACTTGTGAAAACACAGACCAGTTCAACTCCAATTGTCCTGCTGTAAATCAGAGCTACGTCCTTGGCACAGGACCATGGCTGTGCTGACTGTTAGCATTCTTTCATTTCAGTTAGCTTCTCTGCTTATGAAGACAGCTGTTGTTTAGGTGAGCTTAGCAAACTGAGATACTGTAAGCTGATTTCAGTGATTATTCTGTGAGCTACATTTGACTAGCAATAAATGAGACCAAGTAACAATTTAGAAACTACTGAAACCAAAACCATACCTGAAGAATATCTTGAACGTGCATTTCCATTACCTTTGGACTTTCCATTACCTTTGTCATGAGACTTTCAACACCCTTAATAAAGTTGGAGACTTTGTGCATGTGATGCTTGAAGGTCAGTTACTGTGAAATCAAATCACTTTAAATCTCTTTGCTAAATTCGATTAAGTTGGTTCAAGTATCTTTGTTTGCATTTTCTTGGGGGCTCTTCTGCTTAGAAGTTCAATACATTGTGGCTGTACCTGTAACATTAAAACTCTTCTGTTAAAGAAAAAAAAGTTATATCCTTGGTCTAATTGGATGGACTGAAGATAACTAGTCTTTCCTCAAAAGGATTAGCCTTCTCTAGATAAAATATTGAACTATTGTAGAGTTTTCAGCGGAACTGGCTATCATCCTTAATGATGCTCAGCCTGATTAAAAAATAAGCTTTCTCTTTACTTCTTCTTTTTATGGGTCCTTGTGAAATCTCTTTCAGAACCGCTCATTATATCTTTTTATGCCTACCCACTTGCAGGCAGCTGCAGGTGGTTCTCAGATGGTAAAGACAGTGCATCTGCAGATGGTCTGTCTGCTTGGACAGAAGGGATAGATGTTTTCTGGTGAAGATATAACTTCATATTTCATGCAGTATAGTATCCAGTTTGCATATTTTATTTTACTTCTGTGGATTTCCAAAATATTATTTCAAATGTGCTTTTTGATTTGCAGTTTGGTTACTATGCCTGGTGATAGGTATGCTATATCAACAAAACTATCATAGTGTTGTCCACCAGTTATTTCAACACCAGTGATGGTTTCCTTCACCATTTCAGAGTTTACATTGTGAATGTTATCACTTGTGGTAATGCTTCAGTATTACGACTAATGAAAAGTTTCCCTGATTAGCAGAAAGCCTTGCTTGAACTTAGAGGGTTTTTTGATGTTCATATATGTGAAAATTTTTACCTGAAATGATATTTATTGAAAAAAATAATTATTCAACTTGATAATTGAGAGGGCTTTAGCTTCCCGAACATTCTTTTTTCATTTTTCAGTTCTTTTTTATAGGTTCTATTCAGAGGAGTGATATGAGGGAAAGGTGGTAAGCAGGAAACGTCAAGATGACAATAGAGAATGAATGATTCTTCTGCTTTCTTAAGCCTAAGAAGATATTCAGTGAAATCACATGTGAGCAGGGAGACATGTGAATGCTTACTTGCTTTAGAAGTGAAATATTCAACTCAGTGTTATCACCTACAATTTATATGGAAGAGTAGATGAAGAATTCAGATCAAAAGAGAAGAAAAATGATTTGAGGTGAAACTCTAGTTTGATGAGAATTAGACTTCTCATCCTTACTCTCTTAAGCTTATCCATGTATTTGGTTGCAGGATCTTGCAATCAGTGGCACTTTTTGTCCTTGAAATGTAGTTTCCTCTGTTTTAATGAGACATATTTGAAGTTGTGTCATTTTGGTACTTTGGAAGCATTGACTGTTTTGGGGAGGACTTTGTCCCAGACAGCGGGATAGGGTGCCAGAGATGCTAACAGAGAAAGTACTGTGAATAAAACAGTGTTGGGATACTGATTCCTGGGCACGGAAGAATCAAGGTTAGGGATTACGAAGTTATAACCAAAGCATTTCTATCTTTAGGATTACTGATCTTACTCCTTTTTTTTGGAAACAGTGCATCGGTCCTCAAAGTTCTAAGTATCACTTTCTGTTTATCAAAATAAAGAGAAAGAGAGAAGACAGAAAAGTGTGTCGGAAAATGTGGCATGTTCCTTTATGATGTATTTCTGAATAAATACAGGGTCCAATATCCCCAGGAGTAAAGATAAGAATTACAGAGAATTGGATGTTCTTTTTTAATGGTGTTCTTGTAGGATTCTTCTGTTAACATAAAAGGCCCATGAAGGAGACTAGGGCTTCATCTTCTGAACCTGTGGGACTCAGAGTGCTGCACAGTTCTCAGGAACCCTGAGGAAAAGGGCAGAATAAAACTCTTCCCCGCTTTCTTACTGTCTCACTCCTCAGAGTTCATTGCCACTACCAGGCAGCATAGTTCCTGTGGGAGCTGTGCCTAGTACAGGATGACTGCAGAAGCACTTTGAGTGAGGAGCTCTAACCTGTGGAGAAAGGAAGCAAAATTAATTACAGAAAATATGTTTCAGAGTCACTTAATATTCATTGAGATAGAGATTGCAGGTCAAGAGAACTTGGCGGGATGTATCTAGGATCAGACCTCTTTCCTCAGAGGGTTTTGCAGTATTAAAGAAGGACTAATGGGCTAGTCTGTTCTAACAGCAAAAGGTTATTGTTATTGCTTTCACCAATACCAATAATAATTAATTATAAAAAAAACTTGTTCTAGTATATAAGGAGATTTTCATTCATTGAAGTCTCCTTGAAGACACTGGAGGTTAGTGTGGCTGTAGAAGTCTCCTTGCATCTCTGTGTCTAGCATAAAACTAAAACTGTTGGGTTTATACTTGTAGTTAAGCTATCTTGGATATCTAAATGTTTTGAAGGGGTAAATGAGTGCTGCTGTCTGAAGATCTCTGAATAACAAACAGAAAACTGCTTTAGTGCCTGTCAGCACTTGATAGGAGTTTTCTCTTTCTTTTTTAACCATTTTTGTGGCCCCTTTTAACTCTCTAGCAGTGTAGTTCCTTGAATACTTTTAACTCGCAGAAGCAGGTATTTCTGATGGAAGAAAGGCGGCTTTTACTCCCTCTGCCTTTGAGCAATAACCAACAGCCTTGCACTGCCCTTCTTCCTCATGCTTGCTGGAGTGTTTGTGAGTGGGGTTCTGTTCTAGCTTGAGACACTTCAGGGGCAGGATTCAGCTTGAAATTAAGCCAGCTAAATTTTTTAAATGTCTACGTTCATATGCATTGATTCCCTGATCCTGTGTACCCCACAGTCATGCAAGGTGACAGATGCTAAGAAACAGGAAGCTATGTTTGGTATCATGGGTGACTTATGCTGTCTTGACATGCTCATGGAATTACTGCCTGGCTGAAAAGTTTCATAATGTAGTTTTGTGTTTAAAGCCCTGATAATTTGGGAAGTGGATGATTACTTTTCCCAGCTTTGCTGTATTTTCTGGCATTGGAAAAAATAAAAACAAAATGGAAATTCATTCACACATTTCTATTGGATTAAAAAAATCAGTGAAAGGGAGTTTAACCACATTCCCTTCAGTGCTTGCCACAACTTCATCATGTCTGCAAAGTGAAATGCAAGACTGCATTGAAACAAAAAGATAACCTGAAGGTCTGTGCTCGTCATTACAGATGAATAAAATGCAAAAGCTTTACCAGCAGCAACAGTTTAAAACTATATTTTTCAGACTGATTCACTTTTAATAATGCAGCATTATTAATAATGATGTAAAGGTTATGTATCAAAGCTAATTTTGCATTGGAGCATCCCTGACAAATTTGCTCTAAGAGTGTGCTATGAAATAAAAATTCAAGCTTGTTGCTTTCTTCCAACACCTCAATTTTTTTAATTAAATAATAATTACAATAAGCCATTACTAGTTGGCAAAGAATCAGCTTGAAAAGACCTCACTGCCTCTGTGCAGTCTAACACAATGTCTAGTTGTTCCAGTCACAAAGCTATAGCCCAGCTTCAAAGAAGAATTCTAATTTTACTGTACTGACAGTTAGGCACCTGATTCTTTGGGCAGTGTTTGATAGTCCTGACTTAATTTCATATACAATGAATGGAGGATTTAGTGACTTAAAATCAAGATTTACCTGATGCCAAGCAGGTGGATATCATCAGAAAACTCAAAGGAAAAGGTGTGTTTGAAGCTGTGCCTCTCTTCAGTATCTATTAGAGACTGCAATTGCCATACAATTTCTCTGTTGTCCCTCTCAGCACAGCTAAGTGCCTCCTCCATGACTGCTGTAATACAATCCATGCTTTGCAAATATTCTAGTGGTCACTGCGCTCATGCAAGCATGGGAGGAGACTTGACTTTTGGGCCTGTCACAGGCATCTGAAGAGACTCAGACCCACAGATCAAACATCCTGGAAAAGTTTGCTAACCACCAAGTTGCGGGCACAGCGGGTGTCAGCCCTGCTGAGCGTGGACACCACGGAAGGGAATATGAGTCCTGTGAGGGCAGTGAGGTGACCTTGGGGAGGATCTGGTGACTGTGGCTCTCCTGTAGCTTGTCACTGAGCATACACAATATGTTAGATCCTTAAGTTTTCTGGTGAAAACAGGAAAATTCAAAGCACTGAGCTTGTTTACAAAGAAATGTAGTATGCAACTTGAGCAGTAGTTGCACCTTACAAGCTTTTGTTCAGCTCTCATTCTTCCCTTATAAATCAAGAGTGTAATTGTGAGTGTAGAAGTCTTCTATTGCCGGTTAGAAATTGTAGAGAAACAATGAGGTTGTCTGACTTTTTTTCCACATAAACAAGCTATAAACACACTAATAGCAGTCCCTTGACTGATATAAGCTGACTGATTCCATATGTTGTTATAGCTGTTCTCAGTTCACAGCCAATTGCCTAACATAAAAAAAGATAATCAAGTCTGAATGCTAAGCACATATATCACCGAGTTGTTAAGGCAAGTATTTTCTACCATTTATTATAGCTTTTATTTAGCATCTGAAAGTGTGTTAGGTGCTGTATTGATAAAGGATACAGTCACTGCTCCAAAGTATTTATATGGCTTCTTGTTCATAACAGATCAAGCCAAAAATCAAAAGAATGAGAAGAGCAAAGGGAAACAATCCCAAAACATAATTTGTTAATGTGATTGCTTTTGTTGTTCTTCAGAAGTCCTATTATTTCAGGTTTTGTGTATACCTGTGTTTTATTTTGTTAAAATAAATATCTAAATAATTTGGGAAAAAGGTAGAAGAAAAAGCTATGGTAGGGTAAGTGTGCATGTTTCCGCATGGGGGAAAGCAGTAGGGAAAGGAAAAAATGAAAGAAAAAACAAAATGGGAAGAAAGAGATAGCAATGAACAAAACGAGGAAAGATTATGGAAACAATGTCTGGATGTGAGGTCTGACTGAATAAAAGATGTGGCAGTAAAGGAATGATGGGAAGAGGCCGAAGTTACAAGGAAGTTTGCTATACAAAGTAGCTAAAATATTGGAGCCCAAAGAGAATTCAGAGCTGACTGTTACTGACTAAATGGAGGGAATTAACTATATTCTCAGAATGTGGCCAATATCAGGTATGCAGAAGGCAAAAGTAATACAGCAGAAATGACAAATGGTTGTGGTCTAGAAGGGACCAAGTTATGAGATTCCTCCTTTTGCTAAAGAGGTATCACTCCCTAAGTTAGTATATGAAACAGAGGTTGAGAGTTTACATTTTGAAGCTGAATGGAAGCAGTAGAGCATGGAGTCTCTTTTCAACGAAGGCTGATCAGAGCAGAAAGGGACCAGACTGACCTTTCAGGAGTTTATCCTAATATGGCTAACCCCATGAAAAACACGTGCCAGAGTTTCTTGATGCTAGCATAGGTCTTGATGGACCTTGCATTTGCTCCCTGTACCATTGCACTTCTAGTTTAGTGCACATTTTCCAAGACTTTCTCATTATTATGCAGAAGAACCTACATTTCCCAACAGTTATTTCTAAGTTACTGATGTCTACATTTTCAGCTAAATATTTTCTACTTGACATACCATTCCTAAGAGCTCCTCTTTCTCCTTTCTTGGACAAATACTTGGCATACTCTATACCTTGGAAATACTATCTTAGCTGCACTGTATCAATTACTACTGCTTTGTATTAAATATTGAGCTCCTGTATGCTACTTTTGATGATATGTTCCTGGTGTGCACACAAAATGGCCATCCCTTCATTTTGTTACTGCACCCTTCTTACACAAACAAACTGCTTTTGCAATGGAGTCAGCGAGTTGGCATGAAAATACCTGTCCTGTCAGAACAGTTCAGCACATGAAGTTCAAATAACCAATTAATCACTGCATCTGCTTGAAACTCCCCTCAGAGGCTTGCATTGTCTGAGCCAATTGCCCTGTAAGAGCTTCTCTTTATCCCTAGGCACTTATGACTTCATTTGATTTGAATCTAATTAGGTGCAGAAGAATGTGAGAAGCAAGTCATTAAAACAATGGAACACAATTCTCAAGGCTGAATTCTGTAGCAGCACCCGTAGCAGAATTATCCTGGGAATTTCAAAGAGTAGACAAAAACCTACATGCTGTGTTATAGAGATCATATTTTCAGAGCTAAGCATGCTGTTCTAGCAAATAAGCAGGACTTCCAGATGTCTTCCCACCTGATTGCAGAAAGTTGTTGGACATATGAAGTCCTGGACAAATGGACTTCAGACTGCAGTCTGAAACAAAAACCAAATAGCATTATTGGGTTTTGGGGATGACTGTTCCAGCTGTGAGGAATACCACAGTTCCTGCCTAGGATTTCAAAGAAATAAATATGGGGCATGTAAGTCACACCTTGATGTTTGTCATGGGCCACATTTATGGCTGAAAGAGCTTCAATTTGGATCAGCAGTGGGTCTGCTCCTGAAAACATTACAGACTGCACACTCAGATGAGAATATGCCTATCTGTCGTGGCTGCTGACATATTTCTTTTTTTAACCTGCTTATTTTTTTTGCTTTTAAAATAATTATCTGAACACCAAAGAAGTGTTTACACAACTAGAAATATTCCCCTTGCACATGAAGTAAGCAATACATACATCTAAACTGAGAGGTACCTTGGCTGGACTCACTTCTGTCCACAAATTTCTAGGTGCTGGAATGATGCCTGTAAAATGAAAAAAAAAATGCTTCTCTGTAGGTACTACTTCACAGTTTTAGACTTAGTACCAAGATTTTAGTCAATTCTAGCTAGGTTTTTTGAAAAAGTCTTTATGCACTACCTTTTCAAACTTATATATGGTCTTTTAGTTCTAATGACTGCTCTCCTGCAATCACTTGCTTATGGGTAAGAGGTAAAGGCACCTGATTTGATAGGACATTAACAGAACTCATGTAACTAAAATCCTGTGGAGTCTTTAAAAATGCAGCAGGCTCAAGATTGACTAGGCACTCCATCCTCTAACCAGTCACGCTGACAGTTAATAATTTTATTTTCCAGTTCATTAAATTATGCCTCTCAGCACTTGGACCAAAGTATATATTGAAAGTCAATCAAAACAGAGTGACGCAACATAATATTTAAGAAACCAAACATAAAATTTTTATATTTTTGTCTAAAGTGCTGCTCTTCTCTGTCAACCCCCTTAGCCAGAGGCCAAATGAAGTGCAAGCTGCATCAGCATGGTTTGGAAATTAAGACCTCCAGGTTGCTTATCAAGGGTTAAGGCAAGTTCTAGTCAAATGCCCTTCCCTGAGGAAGGGACACCCTGCCACCTACACTCAGAAGTTTCAACTAATGTGGGGTTCAGTTAGGCCTCCCAGATGAACTCAGTAGTTGTGAAGAAGACAAAATGGTGGTGTCCGTGTGTGTGTGGGCAGGGAGGAGTTCTAGATGGTTGAACCAATTTTGAGAGACTTTTATACTATTATTTGGGTTCATACAAAAATTCTCCTTTCAGAGCTAATGTGGTACCACTGGTGTCAAAACAAGCTTCATCATTAACCTCAGAGAGTATAGCAACAAATCCTAAACAACTGAGAACAAAAGCATGTATCAGTTCATGGGCTACAGCTGATACATGGAGTTAGAAATTAACTGGAAGACAGCGCATTCTGAGTAATACTAGTGCACTTCATTTCATTACAGATATGGTGAGAAAAGAGATGTCAGCTGCCTTTTGTATTTTGAACCAGCTAAAATTTATGAATAGTCTTCAAATGTAGATCATAGCACACTGCAGTCATTGAGTCTGGAAGACATAGACAAGCACAAACGGTTTTGTTCCCCTGCATATGTAAGGTAGAAGAGACATTCTTTGGCTACATTCATACTGGAGTATGAGGAGTCAAGGCATAGATGTAGCAGACCCAATTAGCTCACGGTCCAGTGAGGATAACAAGCCCAGATTTTCATGGATCAGACTCTTATGATTAATGGGCAAATGCTGATGTCACTAAGTTCCAAATAAAACTGGAGAGGTCTCAAATTCATGAGCCACATTTACAAAAGGTTATTTTAGGCTTGTTGTTATTTTACACTGCTGGAGCTGTTTCTACCATTATCTCTTGAAAACACAGTCTGCAGGGTGCAACAATATTCAGTACATTCACAAGAATAAAAAAAAATCACTGTATATTCAGCCTTATGCATGCAAACCTCATTACTGATTATTCAGTAGTAGAACTAATAATATTCTACAACTTTCTTATATACAAAGCCAATCACTTTCCGTGGTGAAAAACATGGTTCATTTTCCAGTCATGCAGGTGACCTAGTTCTGTTTTCCTGATGCTGTGCACATCACAGTCAGCTTCTGTTTCAGAAGTGTCATCATTCAGTGCTCTCTGCAGGGAGATTTTATGCCAAGTACACCAGTGAAAGCTATAGGTTGATTTCTCCTTTCACCTATACTCAGCTACACAGACATAGCTTGTTCATTTTTTGTATGCACTGTGAGTAAACATGGGGTCAGTGGTACAGTGGCAAATAAGAAAGAAAGTAAACTCATCTTGTTGGTGCTCATGAGAAGCAGGCAAATACTATACTGTCCAGATTAGAAAGAAATACACACTGTTCATATGGATTTACAGTGAGGGGGTAAACATAGCAGACACAGAGTAGAAGATCAAGTTTAATTACATTCTAAAGAGTATGAAAAAACAAAGGCACTTGGATCTAATATACGTAACTCTTAATACTTGAGAACAAAGCCTGTGAGACTTCAAGATGCCTTTTACCTCTTTTCACTGCAAACTTTGGCACTTATCCTGTAAAAAAGCCTCCTGACTGGGTCTTACAAAGGTCTTGACCTTTGTAACAATCATTGCTGGCTGAAAAAATGGTGAATATTTGATTATTGTGTATTTGATTTTTTTTTTAACTAGTGCCAGGGCTTATGGGGGATGTCCTAGAGACACCATTTGGCTGTTCTTGGGTTCTCCTAGGGAATGCAGGAATCTGTGGGAGGCAGCTCAGGCGCCTGCTGTGCCCGTGTAGGTATGCCAGCAGAGCCCTCTCGTGGAGATGCAATGTGGAGCAGCAGCAGGAGTTTTTCTAACCATGCACTATATCTTCCTCAAAGAGCTATACTAAGCCAAATAAATAAATAAATAAATAAATAAAATAAAATAAAACCAACCAACCAACCAACCAAAAAAAAAAAAAAACCCTCTTCCTGTGGCAGGTCTACACAAGTCATTTGGTGGTATAACCAAATTGGTTGGGGAGGATACTGTCCTAGCCAACACTGGCTATGCTGGCAAAAGCTTGTAGCATGCATTTGGCTTAAGATCCTCAAGTTACACTGACTGAGGTTTCAGTTCTACTAAACACTGCCATTATACAGAGTGTGAACAAATCACATGCCTTGTTTCACATGCCTATGTCAGCAAACCCCACTATGAAGGTGCGAACATGCCATGGAGGAGTGTGTTCATTGGCAAGGCTAACATCACTTGGAATGGTGGTGTATCTGTCTCAATAAGGAAAAACCTCTTTCTCTGGGCACTGCCTGTCTCCCTTTTAGGGATCAGTAAGCAAAAACTCTGATGTACAGGCACTGGCTCTGAACAGCAACAATCTAAATCTGAGAGCCTTGATTGCTCAGACTGTGCCAATGGAGTTTTAGGCTAAATCTATGGCATAAGCATTAAGTGGTAAAGGTATTTGCCAGCCAGGTTCTCCAGCAGCCTCTGTACTTTGTATGCTCAGAACTGGTAGAGTAAAACTGCTTCCCCTATGAAGAAACAACAATGGTGGTGGAAGCACAGCTTTGAAAGTACAACTGTTTACGCACAAGGGTTTTTGCCATGCAGCAATCAGCCCTGAAGTGTAGACTTGGTCTTAGACTGTAATCTTCTGGTTCTTTTTATTTACTGCCTCTCATGGAAGAATAGCACTGATTAAACTATTGACATTTGCATTTATCACTCCCTGATTACATTTTAATACCACTTACTTTGTTCTTCATCTCTCTTGGTTTAATTATCAGTTCAAGGATGTGCTGAAAAGTCAATAGCTACTTTCATCAGGACACTCGTGGTCCTTGCCAGGACTATTTTCGCCATGATTCCTGTGGGAATTGCCGTAGCCTGCTGTCTGAACACTACATGCTGCTTTCTACATGCTCATATTACATTTAGTAGTTAGGAGTTTGGAAAACACTGTAGAAATGTAAGTAAATAAACTGCTGATAGATTGCTTCCTGAGTTGAAAAGTCATCCACACCTTCACCTTAGGAGGGGAATGTGCTACAGAATAGTTAACTTCAGTGTCTTCTGCACCTTTATTTGCTGCTATATTCACTAGGACTTAGTCTTCATGATGAATGACTCCTCCGCTAACCTATAAATCTGCCTGACATCCTGTACTTCCATCTCCTCTTTGTTAACATTGGTTCCTGATCTCTGCTTCTACAGCTCTTGGCAGAACAATTCACTTCCACAGCACTTATAGAAAAGAAGCCTGAAGAGACCACATGGCAGTAAGCCCCCTAAGTCACCAGAGAGAGTGATCCTATTAAAGCTATATTTAGCTGGCACCAGTCCAGCCTTGTAAGTTGTGACAGTAACGTTTCTGTGGCTGTCACAGCAACAGAGTCAGATGTGGGGCTTGGTGGAACACCTCTATAGCCTTTCCCTCACTTCATGTTGGATTTGAGAGATCAGAAATAAAAAAAAAAAAGAAAGGAAGAGGTAGAAACTGATGCAGCTCATCTAATAACTGCACTGATTTATTTTCTCAAGTGGATGTCACAGGAGAAAAAAAAAAAGGCTAAGCAAGTAATAATAGAAAATGTAAGCAACTCTCAAACAGCCTCAGTGATACCTAATGTTAGTATCCTGATACAATTTCATATCATGAAGAGAGTCTTTGGACTGTGTGCATTTTACTGTTTTCTGTCGTCCAGTTTCCTTGAATCCTACATAGTCAGAATTTCAGATCATCACTGACTATACAGGATAGGGGAACCTAAGAGAATCTAAGACTTAGGAGATCTCTAAAGGAAATAAAACCTAGGAGTCTTAAGACTGAAGGCAGAAATAGTCAGAATTCTATGCATGCCTATTTGTACTGATCATTTTGCTCAGAGGAAAGGAGACCAGAACCCATAACATATATTAGAATCAGAAAACAAATTCAGGTTTAACTCTATGATGCCTTAGAGGTTCTGCCTCATCCCGTGCATGCTAAATTTCCATGCCTGTGTTGTTTACCACTTCCCTAACATTCCTGATCCTGAAAGCACCTAATGTGAATGCTGCTATCACTTTCTTATGTAGCACAGTTCTGTGAATAGCAGACAAAGTGCTTTTGTCAGTCATGTCTTTCTCAGTACCATTCTGTTTCTTTGTCTAAACTTTCTAGGATTTTTAGGGTTCGGGGCAAACATTGTACAACACTCAAATAAAAAGCAAAAATTGACTCAGAGTGCTTGGGGACTAAGCCTAAAGGACACCCCCTTGAGCAGTCTGATTCTGCGTGAGTCTGAAATCTCTTCTGAAGAGCTGCTTAAACTACAAAACAACAAAAGATGAGGAGGGAAAAAGGTTGCTAAAAAGGTGATTCCTCTGTGAAACATTCAGAGTTGCCAACTCTATAGGCATGTTGTCAAAGAGAATTCTCCAAGTAAATTAGAGGGCTGTGAGAACAATCTTTAGCTCCCCTTGGTAGAGGGTTTTCATCTATATTCCAAGTTGTTTTGAGATCATTTGAATATGAATGCCCTCATTCAGGTCCTCAGATAGTACAGATTTAGATAGTCTTTTCCAGAGATATGGAAGCTTATTCACATTTCTGAAGACTGTAAAACTCTACAAAACACCAATCCTGTCTAGTTCCCACTTCACTCTTTGTAGGAGAAGATCACATTTTGGAGGAATTCATTCAGGAATAACTGGGAGGAATGGTGACAGGTACTATCATAAGGGGTTTCTGAGGGAGATTTCTGTCTCTTCACGGAAGACTAATGTTCCTGTGCCGTCAGAGAAAAGAACAAGTGCGTGAGATAAAAAACAACACATATTTTTAACCCTGAAATTGTCAGTAACATACTTGTCTCTGGAATAGATGAGAAGTGCTTAATGGACTGAGTGAAACACGGTTACAGAGAACCTGTGACAGATCCATGGATCAGCAGCTACCGGCAATGTGGGATACCCTAGAGCATCTCAAATCACTCTGTGTTCCTTGGTGTGGGCATCTGAACTCAGACCATGAGTTGTCTTTCTACTGCTAGGGCAGACAGAATGGGTGAGAGAGGTTCCCCTTGTCCCTCACGTAAGCTTGTTTCATTCACTTCTGTTAAGGTTATACAAGGCATATGCAGATCATGGATTCGAGAAGAAGGGGAATGAGTGTCTTTGTGCCCATTACTTCTCCCTGCAAGCAAGGTTAGGTAGAACAGGATTCATAGCTGGAGCCTGAAACCAAGGCAAAGGAGAGTGTACTTCACCTCAAAAAAGGTGTGTAGTAAATTATTTGCTTGAGCTCCAGAGAAGATCTCTGACAGAAATTAGGCCTCTTTAGGTAGTATGGCTGCCCTCAGGGCAAACCCCAAAGGCATTTTCAATGTGATTTGTAAGGGGAGATAACAAACTGACAGAAAAAAAAAAAAGGAATAAAAGATTCCATGTGTAAAAACACCAGTTATAGCAATATAATAATTTTAGCCAAAATAATTTTAGACCTTCTAGCTATGGCTTTGCATGCACACGGAGGTAGAGCTACAGAGAAATAAAGAGCTGGAGGGAACATATGGAAATGTCCCAGGTGTTAGGGACAGGATCCCAGTAGTCATGGGCAATCAGAAGGAGGTGGAATGAAAGGAACTATTCCAGTTTCCTCTTGATGGGCAGCTATTGAAGAAACTCAGTCAGATTTTCAGGGGTGGCATGTTAATCTTACAACTGTTTTACAAGGCCTGGTCAAGCAATGCTAGCAAAGCAATGCTAGCAATGTATCATGCTACTCCCAAGTACTAGTTAATATGAAACCTTCCCTGAAAGCTCAGTGCTTTATTCATGTCTCTTTATTATTAACATAAAACACAAAATAACAGAGGGGCACATGCCAATCAGTAATGGCTGATGCTTATAGGAGTTCCCACTAGTAATGTTACCTCTGTTATTATTAAAATGTTCAAATTTTTGAAAAGATAAACAGAAAAATAAGAAGCAATTGTCTTGCTTAATATGCAAAGTCTTAAAATGTATGAATTTTTGGACCCATGAGTAAAATTTATTTTTTACCAAAATCCAGGAAGTTTATGGAGACACATATTATCCTGTACTCTGCCATTTAGGAACACCACCCAAGGTACCGTCTAGTCCTTCATGTTAAGTCCATTTAAGTATTTTTCTCCTGAAGGGAAATTAACAGCTTAGAGCATAAAATGTGACTCTTGCCTTGAACATGACACTAAGCTCATGTGCAATCATAGATGACTCATTTAAGTATCATGGTGATTGCTATAATGTTTATAAAACAAAATGTTTAAAGCTCTAATAATTGTCTAAGAACTATAGTTTAATGAATGGTCCAGTTTCACTATGGACAGCACTGCTAATGATGCCTGTAATTCATATTATCTAATGCTTCTGATCATAAGATCATTGCGTGGATTGCCAAATCTGAACTCTTTAGGCTTGAATATATCCAATCCTGATGTCTACCTAATGAGCATTTTCAATTTCAGTTTAAAAGGTCCTTCATTTCTAAAAGTGAGTTTGGAAAATTGTAACATGTAATTGTACAATTACCTGAAAATCTCCAGCATCTCCATGTTTTGGGACAAGGAATTAGATCAGTTTGCCCACTTGTCAGGAATGTGCCAATGAAGTTCCCATGAGAATCTGCCTACCTTCTACCATTGTGATGCCTTTTTTTTTTTAATTCATACCTTTTGGTACAGCCTTATTAGATGTTAGAATTAGTGAAAATCTCTGGAGAGAAGATGGAAGATGAAGATGGAAATCTTAACTGACCTTTTCTATCCCTTTACACTTCCAGGTCCCTCCTTCAGTATGCATGTGACATCCCAGATGAGCTGAATATCTTCTCCTCTAGTTCTACAATCCTAATTCTAGAATTTCATAACTTTGGGGAGCTTGACATTGCAACCTTAAATTTTTAGTATAATGTGTTTGTGTGGACTGGTGAGTGTGTACATGTACATTAATGTGCATGTACATTAAAAAGTTCTATAGTGATTATTTCTCTTCAAGAATAACTTAACATTTGGATTGACTTTTTTTTCTAGCCTTCCTTTGACCACAGCTAGAAGTGATGTTGGAAGCAGTGTATTAAGTGTTTCCTAAGATACCGAAAAATAGTTAAGATGCCTGGGTGAGATGTTTTACTGTGGCTTTCTTCCACTCTGTGCATTCAGATTTCCTTTTCATGGTACTGGGGGCAAGGGGAAATGGTACACGACCAATTGCTATCCTACATATATATTCAGGTACACACAACACTGAAAGCTGGGAAGCAGTGCTGGGTCTCCTAACACAGACATAATCAATGTGGGCTAACTTTTCCTACAGGAAAAGTTTACGGAGAGCTTTATTGTCTGCATGATATAATAACAATATATGTAGTAAGGGTGGGAGGCACTTGCAATGTTAACTGACAAGAGAAGTTAGGGAAACAACAAAATTATTTTCTCATCCGGTAATGCAGAAGAGTACTTTCTCTGGTATATCCACTCCCGCCAGGAATATTTTAGGGAGTAAAGATCTCTACTACACTCTACTAGAGTGTAAGTAGCAAAACTTAACTGTAATTGATTAAAGCAGTCTTTCAGCAGTGGAACAAATTTTGTTCTGCTGCAATCTCATAATTCAAGTGACATGATTCATTTCACTTGTGTTGAACTGGATTTGTTCCACTGTAATAGTAAGAAGAATCTGGCCCTTACAACATAGAAAAATAATATTATTCTGTACCTCCTTCTGCCCATGAAGCCTCAACTGCTTTGCACTATTTAGAACAATACTAAGAAGACAGTTGACTAAGTGCAGGTTATTATCTCCCGTGTGGGCGCAATTCTACTGTAAGATAGAGTAGGTGGAAGCCAAGGGAAGAGAAAGCTGAACAGTGTGTTCAGACCTTCCCTTCCCCTGACCCCCAGACACCAGGATCATAGCAAATGAGCAAGACACTCCACAGTCACCACTGAAATAATCCCTTATAAATACATACTGGTAACATGTTCTTCAAAATCCTTTCTCTTCTCTCAAACCAACCCTCTTTCTGGATATTCAGTGTTTGCAGTGCAGAAAGAAAATAAATAGAGACAGTTGCTTGGAACATTATAAATGTTAGGAGCACACTATGCAACCTCCTAATTATAGTTTCATTTCCCCAGTGTGCGCTCAATAGTCCATTTAACATGGATGCTATTTAGCATCCATTTAGCATAGATGTTTTTTCTATTCATTCTGCTTCAGCTGTAATCTTTTTCAGACATGTGACATCATAATTATTCAAGCGTTCTGACACTGCCCTTTTCCTAACTTCCAATATCTCAACTTCTCAAACAAGTGGGAATTTTTTCCCTACCAGTGTATGCCAGGATGTGCGTTGCTTGAAAGGTCGGTAATAATACATTTTAAAGATGTCATGAGAACTGCATGTGCAGCAAAAGAAGACTCTTTCATATAAAATGACTCTGATTCAGCAGTACTAAGAGATTTAAATAAGTGTTCAAGCTCTTAATACACACTGAAAACAATCTCTATGTTCACATAACAGTACAACACAATGCTGAATATTCAAAACTAGCCCCACATGGGGTTAATTTTTTTCTCAGGTAGTTGAGCAATATAATGCTTGAAACCAGGAAATAAAAGAAAATTCCATATTCTGTTAAATTTCCTATAACTGATAAAATCCTGAGCTGGGCCTGCATTTCATTTGAATTGCTAAGGTCAATAGATCTGCTGTGAATGGAGAAAATTAAAAGCTGTGTTGTTGCCTTTTAGATTATATTTGCTGTGACAGTTTTTAATTATGTTAGCACTGATGCTTTCATGGATGGATGAACTGGGATGTACTGGGGCTTAGGGTTTTTTTCCTCACCTTATAAATTGCAAACACAATGGAACCAATTGCTCAGTGGTACTTCATATCAAAAACAGGATGTGGGTTTTTATCTCCAACTGAATAGTGGTTGTATTAAATAATTATCTTTGAAATATAGCAGAGAAGCTGGGAGAGATAAATCACTGCTCTTCAAACACTGAGAACAAATTTCTGATAATGTTGCAAAAGACCACTATGGTATAAAGGTGACCTGAATTGTTTTTGTTAAGTGACAGGCAACAACCCTAGAATCCTCTAGCTTATTACAAAATTTCTAAATTAGTTTCAGCAAGCTGCTTTCATATGATTAAAAACTTCCACACCGTAGTTCACATGCTGCTCTTGCTTCAGGACTTTGTTTCCCACTTGCATTGAAATCTGCAGACATCAGCCAGAAAGAGGAGCGCAGAGCAGTGCTCAGCAAACCCTCTAAAGGTACGGTATGCTGCATCTATCCTGTTTCTGGTACACTCCTGAGTTATGCCACATACAATGAATTCACATGCCTAACAATCTTGCACATAACTCTGTGAGAATTCAGAAGTAGAAAACCTTGATATCATAGGCAACCAAGGCATAAAAGCCAAGAACTCTAGCTGGAGTTCAGCTGCAAAGGGGCTTCCAAAAGAAGTTGTAGGCTGTAAAAACAGTTCTTCCCTGATAATTCTTTTGCCTGAGGCAGGGCTCATCCTTGGCTAGAGCTCCAGCTGGAGTGGGGCTGTAAAGACTGAGGGAAAAGGGATTTAAAAAATCATAGGATAATTCAGGTTGGAAGGGACTTCACAGGTCTCAGGAGCATACTCCTGCTCAAAGCAGAGTCAAGTATAAGTCAGACTAGGTTACTTATAGCTTTATCCAGTCTGGTCTTGGAACTGCCAAGGATGGATGAGAGACTGCACAACCTCCCCAGGCAACCTGTTCCTCTTCTTCGCTGTTGGAACCTCTTTTGTTGCACCTTATGCCCATTGCCTCTCACCCTCCTGCTATGCACCACAGGAAGAGCCTGGCTCTGTCTTCTTGATGATCTGTTTTCAGGTATTGGAAAGGTGCTATATGTCCTCTCTAAGCTGCCTTTTGTCCAGGCTGAACAAGCCCTGTTCCCTCAGTCTTTCCTCACAGGGCAAATGCATGAGCCCCTGACCATTTGGGGGTTTCTGCTGAACTCACTCCAGTTTGTCAATGTCTTCGTTGTACTGGGGAGACGAAAATTGGACTCAGTATTCTATATGTGGTCTAATGAGAGCCGAGTGAAGATGGCTATTTAATTCCTTCAGTCAGGCTATGGTCCTGTTAAGACAGCCCACGATGCTTTTGGCCTTCTCTACTGCTAGGGCATACAGTGGGCCCATGTTCAGTTTGCTGTCCTCCAGGACCCCCTGGTTCTTTTCACCAGAGCTGCTCCCCAGCCAGGCAGTCTCCAACCTGTATTGATGCAAGGGGTTATTTCTTAGTATTCCTCCCGAGATGCAGGTCTTCACGTTTATCCTTGTTGAATATCATAAGGCTCTTTTCAGACCATTCCTCCAGCCTGTCTCTGTCCCTCTGGATGGCAGCTCTACCTTTAAGCGGATTGACTCTAGACCACTCCCCTTCCCCCCCCCTCCCATGGTGTCATCTGAAAAACTGAGGGGAGTGCACTCCATTGCCTCCTTCAGATTATTGATAAAGATTTTAAATAGGACAGGTCCCAGCATAGACACCTGCGGTATTCCAATTGTTACGGGCCTCCCAGTAGACTATGACCCATTAACCACAACCTTTTGAGCCTGATCCTCCAAACAGTTCTTTATCCATCTGGTTGTCCACCCATCCAGACCATAAAGTCCTAATTTGAAGACAAGGATATTGTGGGAGATAGTGTTGACAGCCTTGCTAAAATTGAGGTAAATGAAATCCCCTGCTCTCCTCTCATCCACAACTTTATCAGGCTGGCCAGGCATTTCCACTTGGTAAATCCATGCTGATTGTTCCCAATCACTGTCTTTTCCTTCATGTGCCCAGATATGTGTTCCAAGAGGCATTACTCTATGATTTTCCCAGGGACCAAAAAGAGGTTAACTGGCTTAAAGTTCTCTGGATTGTTCTTTTGGTCTTTTTTTGAAGATAAGTGCAATATTTGCTTTCCTTCAGTCATCAAGGATCTTCCCCAATCTTCCTGACTTTTTCAAGATGATAGAGAGCAGCCTTGCAAGGACATCAGCCAGTTCTCTCAACTTTCTTGAATGCAGCTTGCCTGGTCCCATGGACCTGAATGGGTCAAGTTCTCACAAGTAATCCTTGACTCAGTCCTCATCCATTGCTGGTAATTCTCCTCCTTGAATCTATTCACTAAGCACACAGGACTGCCAGACCTTGTCAGTGAAGACTGAGGCAAAGAAGGCATCGAGTACATCAGCCTTCCCTGGGTCTGCTGTTATTAAATTACCCATCCCATACAGCACTACATATGTCTTGTTCAGCCTTTTACTACCAATGTAGAGCTGGATGTTGCCCATGATGCCCCTTTCAAGTCTCAACTCTAGCTGAGCTTTGGCTTTCCTAACACCATCCCTACATGCTCAGGCAATGTTTCTAAATTCTTCCTTTGCTTCTGGTACCTTCTTACATCTCCTGTGTACCCCTCTTTTGGCATTGGAGCTCTGCAATGAGTTCTCTGCTTAGTTGAGATGGCACCCCGGTACATCTACTTGTCTTCCTGTGTATTGGGATGGACTATTGTGCTTGGAAGTTGCTGTCCTTAAAGACCTGCCAGCTTTCCTGATCTTCTTTACCCTTCAGAGCTGCCTCCCATGGAATCCCACCTACCTGAATAAAGTGAAGTCTGCTCACCTGAAGTCCAGGATCTGTACTCTGCTATTCTCTTTCCTCACTCCTTTCAGGATTTTGAACTATAATGTTTCATGGTTGCTACAGACAATGCTGTCTGTCATGGGTTATCATGTACTCAGACAGTTCTTCCAGCCATTTCCAATGACATCATCTGAATGTGGAACGAGGGGAATCTTAAATACACTGCTATCAAGAGAACTGCATTGTTGATTGTACCATACTGACATGCGTTAGTTCGGTATTCGTTGGCTTGCTGCATGAACAGCTGCTTGTGATTAGAAACTGTGACCCTGGCCTTGCCAGACTTAACAACTTTAACCAGTTACCGCTGGATTGAGCCACAAGGTGCAGAAGTTCATCATCAACAACAATAACCTTTATAAACAAGCAAAGTACATAGGCATCCCCACCCGACGACTGACCCACCGAGTTCTCAACTAGTCTGTCAGTCATCCCACAGAACAGCTCCATACATCCAAGCTGCTCCATCCCAGAAGGCAATCCCTCTCCTCATCTTCCTGCTTGTCCTTCCTGAAGAGCTTGTATACATCCATCACAGCACTCCAGCCACACATGACCTGTCCCACCACATCTCAGTTATTCCAACAGTGTCGTAATTCTATCACTGCATGCAGTTCCTCCTGCTTATTTCCCGGGCTACATTAACTTATGTACATACATGTGAGGCAGGCACTCTTCTTCCCAGTTTCATCTTTCTTGAGGTTTCTCTTATACCTGTCACTCTGCACCTTCTGCCTTCCACTCCTGTCCAGCACTTCCTCACTCATCTGTGGGTTATGACAGTAATCTCCCTGCCCCACACCCACCCCAGCCCATGTTTTTTCCTAGCTTAAAGCTCTTCTTTAGGGCAGCTTGTTGGCAAAGATGCTTTCATCCCACATTTTCAGGTGGATGCTATCTCTCCCTAGCAGTTCTTAGTCCTCAGAGAAGGTCCCATGCTTGTAAAAGCTCAATCCCTATCATCAGCACCAGCTGTGTCATCATGTTAACCCTCAGGATCTGTCCACTTCTCCTCAAGCTTTCCCCCTTCAGCAGCAGTACAGAGGAAAACACCACCAGAGTCATGCTTGATATCTAAGGTCTCCTTGGCTGTGTCACTGGTGCTTACCTGAAGGAGCAGCAAGGCATTAGAGCATGAGGGCTTGAGAATCCTTGGCAGTCCCTCTGCAGCATCCTGCATCCAAGTCCTTGGCAAGCAGCAAACCTCCCTGTTGGAGTGGGGTTTCATAAGGGCTGCCAAAAAGGCAATGTACTGCAGGTAGAGCTGCCTGTTGAGAACTTGCCTGAGAACTCTTTTTGACTGGGCTATGGCTGTTGGTCTTGCACTAAGGCTCAGCTCAGGACTAGGGCTAAGGCTAGGGTTAGGGTTGTTGCTAGAGTTTGGAAAGAGACAAAGCTTAGACCTTCAGCTGGAGTGAGGCTACCAATGGGCTGCAAAAAAGAGGAAACCATTGAGAAGTTTTTTGTCTGTACCATGGCTGGGGGTTTTGAGCTAAGGCTCAGCCCACTTCACTGGTTATGGTTAGGGCAAGGGTTAGGAGAGAAACAAATCATAGAGCTCCAGTAACAGTGGAATTGCAACTGGGCTGCCAAAATAAGGTGTAGTCTGCAAAGACATTTCACACCTGGCCACAGATACCAGTCTTGAACTAAGGCTCAGCCCATGCTTACAGTTATGTTTATGGCTAGAATAATGTTTAGGGCTGGGAGAGAGACAAAGCCTAGAGTTCCTGTTGAAGTCAGGCTTTCAAGGGACTGACAGAAGAAGGAGTGTGCTGCAGAATAAGTTCTCCCCTGGGGAGTTCATGTTTGTGTCATGACTACAGCTCTTGGGCTAAGGCTCATTCAAGGCTAAGGTTGGGGTTAGGAGGGAAAAAAATCCGAGAGCTGCAGTTGGAGTGGGGTAACATTGGTGTCACTAAAGGAAGAGGTGTGCTTCAAACAGTCAACCTCTGAAAACTTTCTTGTGTGGGCCATGGCTGGAGATCTTGGGCCAAGGTTCAGCACATGCCTAATGATTAAGGTTAGAGTTAGGGACAGTAGAGAGATAAAGCCTCGATTTCCAGTTGAATTGGACTGCCAATTGACTGCCAAAGGAAAGATAAATGAATTCTACCATGACAACTTTTTCAGCAGTTATGGCTTGGAGTCTTGTAATAGGGTTCAGCCCACCTCTACAGTTTGGATTACGGTTGTAGTTAGGGTTCAGATTAGGAAGGATCCAAAACCTAGAGCTCCAGTTGAGGTTGCAATTGGGCAGTTAAATGAAGGGGTTAGTTGCAAAAAGAATTTTGTCCTGAGAATATTTTATGTGAAATATTAAATCTTTATCTTAAATTCATTAACTTGTTCATAGTTCCTTCCTTCCTTTCACACCCACTCCTTCATTTTGTCCACAGTCTAATTTTTTTTTTCATTTCATACCCTTTTATTGCTGCACCGATGTTTAGTATGAGCTTCTCTTTTGTCACAGTAGTGCTTAGTCTTTTGCAATATATTTAAAGAAAAATTGTGTCCTTTCTCAGGCTTCGTTTTATGATTCTAAACAACCACACTCTCTTAATCTTCAACTTTTTCCATCCTCCTAGACGTTGTAGTATATTTATGTGTCTGTTCCACTTTGCATCCATTATTTTTGAATATGGAAGACCAGAATAATGCATAGTATTTCAGATGAGAACCTTTTGCAATGGTATTTATAGTTTCATTGCTCTATAAGATGTATTTTACTTGAAATACACTCACATTTGCTTTTTGCATGTCAGCATCACCTCGGTGACTCATGGTTTTAATTCATACTGTTCTTTCTTCACATTAATCATTTGCAACAAATGAGCTTCTCAGTTACAGCAAAAAAAGTCTTATTTTTTAAATTCCACTTAAGATCTCATGCTTTGTCATTTCTTTTGGTAGCTCTGGGCTTTCAGAAGCATCCAGCCAATAGGAAATGCTGTGTATAGGACCACAAGTGAAATTCAGTTATATACAGTTATGTTGGCATTGTGTATGCATAAAACCATACTATCTTATTGATGAAGTTATAGCAGAAGGTTGATCACGGGGCCAGAACCTAAACCGTCAAAACCAGAAAGACAGTAGCCATCGAAATCATTTACATAAAGATAAGGCTTAAAGCAAAAATTTATAGAAATGATTGATCCTTCTTCCATGTCATAGAAATCAAGCTTCTTCAGAAAATCAGATTTTCATCTGTACGTGAATCTCACTTTTTGCATAATGGTATATAGAAATTCATACAACATGCTGAAACACTTCTGTACAAAACAGTCATATTTAATGAGACCCAGCCCTTGTCTCTGCACAAGATATACTAAATAAACAGGACTTCTAAAATCTTGCACTTATTAAATCCTGAAGCTTTTTTTTTTCTGGGAACCTTTGACTCTCTGGGATTCTAAGGACTGCAGATGGTGAAATGAGATTGGTGAATACATGACTAAGCAAATCTATTTGTCATTTTCCTTTCCATCAGAGGTACATAATAAATTTGGGAGTTATTAAGATAGTCTGAAAGCATAAAAGACGATGACTTCTATTAAGATCCTGGCAAAAGGTCCTAGCATTTTGCTGAGCTTTCTGGATCAGTGTTGTGTACCTGAATTTGGCCCTGTCTTGTAAATCACTTCCTATAATTCATTCTCCAATTAATTTCCTCCTCTGTTTGTTCTTATTTGTAGCAAAATCCTCTCTTGGAAATGGGAAGATTTGTACCTCAACCCCACTTAACTTCAAGACCTACAAATAATGACTATTAGCAAGTGGACGTGAAAGAGTTTACACAGAGATGGCTCTCCTGCTGTTATTCAGTAAATTGATGGTTTGAGATTGTCACAACCAGCAGAAAACATCCAAACCAATAAATGAATGCTGAGAACGTAACAGAGACATTTAATTAATTTTAAGTTACACATTTTCTTTAAAAGGATTGGGCCAATATATGTTGCTTGTACAAAATATCCTTCAAATTAATTATCTTAATTAAAAAAATGGGCATATGTTCATAGAGCATTGATCACAGCCAAGAATCAAGTCTTGGAGAAATTGAATTTTTCTTGTCACCTCATACATATATTGTAGTGTAACTATGAATGATTTCACAGCTCCAGGGAGAATACTCTTCAAACTGCATGATGAATTACAAACACCTACTAGCAGTTTCATTTTGCTATAACTTCTACCCATTCCTATTCTCTTCCAACTTCACTCTTCAGTTTCACTTACCCATCTTCCAGTAAAAATCTTGCCATTCTTTCAAATTCCTCTTAAAAACTTTGCGCCTTCACAGAGGTATATTAGCCAATTTCAGAAAAGACCTCTAACTATGATGGACAGACACAGACACATGTTTAAGGCCCTTTCACAACTCTAAAACATGTCTTCTTTTTTGTCATCTAAGCATTTTGTTCCTGAATATATTTTTACCTCATTAATGTGATTAGTTAATGATCAGAGACTTGTAAGATTAGCTGTGATAGAGGGAGAAATGAATGATGAGAGTTAGGTATTTTTTGCTGCAGTACTGTTTGTTTACAAGGAATGTACATGAAGATGTTTTCTTCATGTAAGAAACAGGCAATTTCTTTGCTTTCAAGTGCCATATCTGAATCTTCTGTCAGTTCTCTGCCCCAGGAGCTTTAATTCTCTGCTTATTTTTGAAACCTTTTTATTTTCTGCTGGATTGTATGAGGTCTGCTGTCTCAGTTCCATATGGATATTCAGCAATGTTGTGTCCTATCTCCTGATCAGGTCTTTTCATGACTCCATTGCCTGGAGTGGTGTTTTCAGCTACTCTGTGGACAGGCTTGATTGCTCTTTCCATTGACCTATCACATCCATCATCTGTAAGCAAGCCTGTTATTCCATATTAAGTGAAAGACCCACTTCACGGAACCTGTTAACACTTTTCAACAGTATTTCAGCCATCATATTACTCAGACACTGCAGTTAAAATTAACTTATTCAAAATGTCTCTTTACCTGACCTCAGCCACATGGTAATTTTTCTTCACTCGCTAGATTATTGAAACCTCTGTAAACAGGAAGATAGATTGAATGAGTCACTCCAGTTTAATCCCTCCTGTGAAATTTTGCACTTCCATGCTAATAGTTATGAATAATTTATTTCAGCTTTCTTTGTGCCAACATCCAGCTACTGGTATTTTGACAGGTACTGAATTTCACTGCAAATTAAAATGAATTTGCACAGTAAAAATTCTTTGTGTATCTCTGATAAATTTATCCAGATACTGATTAAAAAATAAATAAATAAAAAGGATAAATAAAGGATAAACCTATGCTGTCTAAATTACACATGGTTGAAGACTAACCAGAATTTAGCAGTTAACCCAAATACATTTCATCAATCACTCACTTCTTTCTTCCACTTGCACCAGGATATGTGTTTTCTTAGTTCTTCTAGACAGGTTAATGTTTTTATTTGCCAGTGTTTATTTAAAAAGAACTCTAAATAACACACATCTAACTACTCTTCATCATTAATGTAGGCTTTATCCTGACCAAATACTGATGTTTGATAGCCATCTATCACTCAGGACTTTCCAGGATTTGTTCATAACATAATAAGGCTGTCATTTTTATTTCATATGCCTTTTATATGCCTTTCAGAGTAACGGATGATGCTCTCATGCTTTATGCAATTATCCTGCAAAGATCATTACACATCCTCATTTGGTTTGCAAAAATTGGGGGTCTTCTCTTCCCCCTCCTTCCTTTAGCCATTTTATTTAATTCTATTACAGAACTTCTAGCTTTCAGGCAGATTTTTAGAAACAAATGTTATGTAGATATGTGTAAATTGTGGCTATCTTATATTCAGACCAGAAGAGTTTCTTGTTTCATGATATATTTTAATAGAAAAGGTTGAAATTGATTTTTGGCTCCCTCTCTTCCACCATCTGCTAAGAACTAACAATTATTTTTCAAACAACTTCTTCTGGAAATAGAATATTTTTCCTGTCTAAACAAAAATGCATTTTTGTCATATAATATTTTCAATATCACCAGTCAGAGCTTGTTACAATGGCACAGAGAGATCATTGTAGGTGCTAAGCTACTGAGTAGGGTGCAACTTCTTCAGTGGAACTGCTCTGTAAAGCCAGGGGGCATAGCAGATGCAGACAAGCCAGAAGTGGCACAAAAGCTAGCGTGGTCTTACCAGGGATATCGCAAGCTCCTGGGGGATAGACTGAGTATACGGTATGGACATAATCAATCCCACCCTTGAAACATGCAGACCTTTTACACATAGCCAGTGTGGCTAATGTTGATTTCCATAAGTTGTCTGTAGTGATTTGTGTGGTCCTGAGATGTGCTAGATGGTCCTTCTTATGGTTACAATAAGAACAATGCTCTAAGGAGCACTAAATAGAAATTTATGCTTCAGCCATTTATGGGCACAGTTAGGTCCCTACTATGTTACTATGGCAATCAGCAAACTATTATCAGCATAGACTTGCCAGCACTAAAATGTTGTATCTCAGGTCTGTAGGAGTTTGTCATGACCAGAAGGACGTGCCCACCCACCTCTAGCTGCAGAAGCAGTTTTGTTCCGTAGTAGGTGTCAGCTGCGGATGGAATGGCTGGGTGAACTAAAAGAGGGGCTGGCAACATGCTTGCAAACAATTGTTCATTGATGGATATGGATTGCCCCCAACAGCTGCCACTTGCTGACTCTTCTGGGGTAGGCTGCCTCTGGACACGGGCATGTCACTGCTTTGGGCAATGATGCTGTTAATGGCCTTAACAAGGCTGACAGTATGGACCAGCTTGTTGGAGATCCATTGTAACGGAAGGCTCAGAGCAATGCAAATATGACAAATGCTGAATTGCTGTCTTTTTGGGGGGCATTCTTGGATCAGAAGCTGAAGGGCAGCTGACGACTTCTCCAGCTGAGTTAGTCAGTCTTTCTCAGAGCTGTAATCATACACATCAATGCTTCTTGGCCACGGGCCTTTGAAATACCTCATGCTTGAAGCAGAAGGGCTTTTTCCCTACTTTTAGAAGTTCATCTTTTTTGGCTTCAGTGTACTTAACCCTCAGCTTTTCTACATTAACCCAGTACTGGTCTCTAATAACCCAATAGTCCTCTCCAGTCAGCAATATTCACATAAGTGTGATCACTGAAAGTATCCTTTACCCAATGCTGGTCCTACATATAATCCTCCCAAAGAAAGAGGAATAGGCAAGATACTTGTTGACCTTACGTTGTCTCCTCCAATTCCATCCCCAACCAGAATGCCCTGGAATTCCTAACAGGTCTAGCTTGCCATCATAGTACAAACTATAATCATGAACACCACACATCCCACCAGTACAATGGAGTTTAGGAGGACATGCACAGTAAGTAGTAGTGATTGCAATAGAGCACTGGAGTGTGGTATAAAGCCATGTCATGTAATTTTGTCACATACATGTTGGCAGATTTGGATGCTTCAGATGAGACTCTCTCTGCTTGCCATCACGCATTTGAAGCATACTGGAGGGAAAGCAAAGGTCAGATGCTTATCAAGTTCCTCCACTCACATTTCAGTTCTGATGCTCTATAAGCTAGATAGATGCTCCATAAACTAGACACTGTGGACCCTGCAGGGACTTTACTTCATGTATAATGAACTGGCTACTTTGACGAGAAAATGTTGGTAGTATCTTCTTTACTGTAGTAACAGAAAGAGGCAGCTGAGTAAACATATAGTGGGAGGATGTTCCATACACAAGGAGCATGCAGAAAGGGCACTGAGGTAAAAGCAGGAAAAAAAAATAAGTATCAGCACTGATCTTACTGGCCATAGAGATGAGTAATATAGCAGTCATGTAGAATCCCAGAATTGACAGGCAGCAACAGACCACAGTTCTGACTGAGAAAAAACCATCAGCCTCTCATGCAGCTTGTTTCTCTAAACTGAAAGAAAAATGACTTAAAAACCTTGCAGCATGTCATGAATGAGAATATGAACATGTTGTCACTGTGGACCAGACCTTACCCAAAATTCTCCTTAAGACCCTGAAAAATGTTGTACCACTAGTACAAAGGTCTGATTAGGCAGGTGCCGTGTGGAAAGCAAAATTATTCATCTCTGAACTATTTTTGCACAATTTTATTGCTGTCATTCAAGTGTTAGCAGAAACTGGGATGCATTCATTATATCAAAACTGTACAGTGAAGAAATTCTAACTGTCAGACCTCTACCCTCAATTAATGCTACACTCATGTCTGTCCCAATTTTCTGAGAAGCAAGATTACTTTAACACTTTTATTCAGGAATGACATTTTTATTGGTGTTTTAGTAATACAAAACCACAGCCCTTGAGCCTTAAAGTTTCACTTACGTTGTATAGAATCTTCTGCCTGGAAGGCTAAGTAAACTTTGACTATAGATAAATTATTCTAAAAAAGGTATATAAACAGTTTCTGATAATGAAAATGTAAAGATTCTGTGGTGAATTTTAGTGTAACTGGTGTGAATGGAAAACTTTCTGTTTTCCATGGTGTGATCCAGAAAGAATTCCAACCCCAGTCTTTTTCCCAGTGAGAGTTTTACCAACATGGAATCAAAATTGGTCTCTATATCAGTTAAATCTTCAGCAGGAATTCTCTCCATATGTCAAAATTTAACTATTAATTTTGCCTACTAAGCTCAACTGTTAAGTGATTTGAAAAAAAAAAAGGATTAAAAACTTTTTCCTTTTGACTGCTCCCACACCAGAGTTTAAAATGCAGCCACACAAACAGTTGGTCTGACATTTAGCTGAATGTCTCAGGGGCCTGACAGTTACTGATAGAATTTTCCCTTTCTTGTTCTGCGCTGCCTTTCCCTCTCCATTTCCAGAAGCTTCTTTTTTCAGCTGTGCCAAATCAAATGGTCCTATTGTAGCTGAAGGGACACAAGCAAGCTGCTGGAGAGGAAAGGAGTATTGATACACTTAAAATTGCAGTAAAAAGCTTTACTGATTATCACTGTAAAAACACTGATCAGAAACTGGTTACCACTTAACAGTCTTGAACAAGACACAACTAACTTTTCATGGAAAAAAAGAAAAACATATTATCTGGTGTCCCCCTGAATTAAGGTGTCATGTGTCCTCTGTATTAACAGGACTGAAGATTTGGTCAAGACTCAGACCCAGCTGGGTCAAGAAATGGATCTCTGAATAACTCATCGAGGAGTCCATACACATTAAATGAAACTCGTCTGTTCATGGTAATCCATACCCATTTAATTGTTCTATGCTCCTGGGAACAATTTTGTTTCATTTCAGTTACAGTGCACAGAGCAAACATGGGCCTGGGACTGCTCTCAAGGGAAAGTGTGGGTAAGACCACCTTGACTATGGATGGAAAGGGGACAACTGTTTAGTTGCATGGTTTCAGGCAGTACTATGATACTTGCCCTTGGGGCCAAATAATGGTCCCTAGCTCTCCAGCACTGCAGTTTGGATACCTTTCACTTAGTGCATTTCCATGTTCTACTTTTTATAACAAACAATTCTCCCTTAAATGCTATTATGAATAGATTTATTCACTGAATAATCAGTATGTTATTTTCAGTGTTCTTCACTGACATGCATTTTAGACAGGCAGACTGCATTGATATAAATTCACCTAATCAGTTACCACAGAGGATTTTTGTAATGTTGAAAATATTTCTGGCAAATTCAAGGGTTCATCATTTTTTCTAAAATCCCAACAACCTCATTAATGTTACTGCACATCTTATTTGTAATGCCTTCCAGGCACAATGCTTTGCTTATTCTCCATCAGCTAGGAACTTTTTTATACAGCATTAACTAGTATAAACATGTGAAAATCAAGAAGTCCCATATTATCCAACTTACAATATTTATTTTCAGGTACAGTAGTTTTGATCACAAAATTCCCAGATGGCCTGCATTCTTCCTGAGGGCCATCTCACTCACAATGAGCTATTCCAGTCATTAAACACAATTAAACACAACTGCATGATCCATTGTTTAGGGGTGACAGAGTAGGGCTGCATCTGTACAGGAGATTCTTAACAGGAGGACTCCGAATCATCCCAGCTATGTTTAGACATCTTCCTGAAAGGTTAGGTCAGGACCATCCCTCAACAGCCAATGGAGAGAAACAGTCACCTCCAAAGGGTGATTCAGAAAGTTTATGGGATGAATCACCTTCTAGGCCTTTCTCTCCATTGGCTGTTGCACGTTAACACCCCAAATTACAATTAAGGTCCTAAAGGTCCAGACATGGATCTGGACTCTTGCTGTCTAATGGAGCCCACAGATAGAAGAGCTGCCTTATGCATAGAAAAGGAGAGTAAGATAAAACTTTACACCACAAAAATTGTCATGCTGAACTGAAGGACTCTAAGCTAGCAGCTAGCACATCAGCAGTGGTGAAGGGAGGAGTGGTCTAAGGCTTCAGGATTAAACACATTAATCTTGATTACAGAAGTATGCCTATCTTAAATAAGGATGTACAGCCTTGAAACTTCTTCTCAAGATAAGAGAGTTCACCAGCTCTTTCCTTCAAAATATTACAGGATGAGGAATTTCATTCTTATCATGTAGCTTGGTGGTTGTAGATTTCAGCCAGGTAAGAGTAGATTCAGGTTCAATTTCTTCCTCCTCCTGCACAGCTTTCAGTCAGTTATTGCATAGCACAGGCCTCATCTTTAAGTTAAAAAGTCTTTCAGAATGAAACTTTCTCTCTTTCCTGCTCTGCCCCATGTTTCATTGAAACAGACAGGTAATACAGCTCTATAGTCTTTCAGTTACAGTATTCACTTAGCAGAGAAAAGAGAGGATTTTCCGCCTAGCCCTTATACCTTTTTTATGTTAAAGCTTTCCCCTGAACTCAGGACTAGAAGCAAGACTCCTGTCTCCTAAATGAGTAATCAGCCCACTGTATTAAAGAACCATGCTTGTTATTTCTCTTTCTATATCAGAGAATGTGACTGAACAGGACTTTCAGTTTCGGCAAACATGTGAAATGTCTTGGATCTGGGATGGAATGTAATGTAACAGTACAGACTGGTCATCGCCTGAGTAGAAAAGTGACTGCACTCTTCCACCACACTGTTGGAGGACACCAAGCTGAACTTAAGTCAGCAGTGTTGTCCCTTTCACAGTGAAGCAAGCTGAGGAAAGTAGTTATTCCCCTCTATTTGGTACTTATCCAAACCACATCTGGAGAACTGTTTCCAGTTTTGGGGTCCCCCATTCAAGAAGTGCATTGATCTACAGAAGCGAGTCCATCAAAGGGCCACCAAGGTGGCTGGAAGATGGAGAACAGGATGTAAAGAGAAGAAACTGAGAGAACGAGGTTTGTTCAGTCTTAAGCAGAGAAGGCTAAAAGAAAATCTTAGTGCTGTCTACAAATATTTGATTGGAGGATATAGAGAAGACAGAGCTAGATTCCTCTGAAAGGTACAGTGATAATATAGGAAGCAAAGGACACAAACCGCAAGAGAGGGAAATACTGATTACATTTAAAGGAAAAATTTTGCACCACAAATACAGTCAGACACTGGCTGTAGGTTGCCCAGAGAGGTTGTGGATACTCCATCTTGGAGATATTCAAAACCTGACTGGAAAGGCCCCGAGCGATGTGATCTAACTGGACCTGCTTTGAACAGAGGGTTAGATGAGATGAGCTTCAAAGATCCCTTCCAAATAAAATGTACTATGATTCTGAGATTTTACGAACAGTGGCAATCCATTTGAAATGCATTCATAATAGTATCTTTTCACTCAGCTATGAATTCACAGGTGGTGTAAACTCTGAAAAGTGTATGCTAGCAATATAAATATACTAATTAAATCAGCTGCATTAGAAATCAAACACATTATCTGTGTGGCCTTTAGTCTAAATTAATAGGGCTGAATTCAGTCAGGGGTAAGCAGATTTAAAACCTCTGAAGCCACCAAATTTGTATTTGATACCTGTAGTGGTAATGCAAACTTATGCAGGCTTTTTCTAGAACCTTCAGCGTCGTACGGACTTGACTTCTGCATTTTTAAAATTAACTGATAAAAATCATCCACTGCTTCTGATCTTTTAATGTACTATAGTCAAAGGTTCTTTCTTACCCATGTTCATGCCCTGTTCTCCACTGTCTCTTTACACCTCCCTAAATTTCAGCTGGTTCTTTCACTTTCAACATTGCATATATCTTCTCATGATGTTGACTCTCTCTAGAATAGGATATCTCTAGACAAAGATATCTAGAATATCTTTAGATAATCCTGCTATAGGCTATCTTGACCCCTTAACCTTTTGCAGCTCAGTGTAATTAGCTAATCTTCCATAACTATCCTTTTAATATTTCTTGAAAAATATAATTGCATTGGAGCAATGAAAGCCGATTAATATAACAGTCTGAAAACTGTGCTGTGTTTTGTTCCTAGGTTCTGTACACTCTGGCAATAGATTTTCCAAAAGCTAAATGAGGTCCTTGGGAACAGATTGCTGGCTTGTTCCCATATATTTTATGGTTTGCTTTGAAGACACGACTACCTGAAGAGGATGAGAATACGTGGTTAACTGAGGTACACTTGGGCACCACTTGGGCTCAACTATAAGTGAGTGTACTTGGGTTTATACTGGTTTGTGCCTAGAGGCTAAAGTCTGGGTAAATGGGTCAAAGATGTTAACTGAGGATTAGGTTCAATTTGCCTCTTCCCTGAAAATCTTCTCCCCCTTTCTACTTCCCCAATTTTCTTTTCCTCCTGCTTGTGCAAAATCAAATATTCACAGAGACATGCTGAAAATCAAAAGACTAAAATAATTTGGGTTAACTCCTCCAGCCTCCTCCCAAATGATGTGTTTTTTTATGAATTTATATAGCATCACTCAGACTATTTTCAGTGGGATCTTATTTACTGCTTGTATAAAGAAGCATGTAATAGTAACTCTCAATAACACTTTTCAATACCTTCCAGAAGTTGCTCATGTTCTGCAATACTAAGAGTTTGGGAATTTCAGTCTGTGAGGGACTGAATTCCTTCCCCAAGTCTGAAAAAAAAAATCTTAGGAGGTGTACCTGTACTCGAGTAGTCACTTTGTTTGGGTGCAGCTTTTGGGAGTCAGCTGAAATTTGTATTTCAGTTTTTAATACCTATAACAGAAAATACCTGAGATAAAATCAGTTCTTCAGTGATAGCCCTTTGAAGGAAGACGAAGTTAACAGCAAACTAATAAGTAGTTTCAATAGGATTTGAGGATAAGGAGCCCACTGGAAACCTCATTTTAGTCAGATAATTGAATGATAAAAATTGAGAGACACTGAGCTGAAACTTTTTAAATAAGAATGTACATAGACATTCTATTGTATTTTCTTGTGTCATTTACACTTTCATCAGTTTTTCCTTTTATTTTAAAGCTGTTTGAATGTACTGCCTTCAGCCTGTCTGATAACATATCTCAGTATGTCATGGTAACAATTTTGAAAAAAATAAATTCTTGGTCCCCTATTCTGCCAAATTGTTATTCTTGGATAGAAGTATATTCTGTCAATTACTCATAAGATATAACTTCCAGAAATATTCTTTAACAGAGGGAGAAACTGTAGGTTGAAGAGCCAGAGGGCAACAGGCAAAAAGAATCATTATAGTAAGGGGACTGAAAAAGAAATGAAAACATTTTAATGACAACAACAGGAGAAAGAGGCATGAGAGAAAAAGAGCTGGAAACATGGAAGAAAATGAAAAATGGACAGAATGCATTGTCAGAAATGGGTATGGAAAGGAATATGTAAATATTTAAGAGAGAAGTGAAGGCCTGAGGTCTCCTCTGCTTTTATTACACTGCCTTTTCTTTGTTTTTTTCACACCTTTTTCCAAGTGTGATCTGGGGCAATTTTCTCCTTACAACTCTCTAAATCCTCTTGTAAAGGCAAAAGAAAAAAAATTTCTATACACATTTTGCTATGAAAACGGTTCCCACTTAACAGGATAGACAGTGCCAGTCAACCAGTAAATTACAGAGTTCACTATGTCTCTAGTTCTTTTTGGTCTTTGAGGTTGTAACTGTACTAGTAAAGCAAAGAGGGTAAGAGCAGGGGCACAAGCAGTGACATGTGACTACCCTAACCGTGTAATTACTAGAATGCTCCTAGGAACAGTTTTGTCCTGTGCTAGCTAACACTTTCCCAGACACTGCACAGGCAGCTTGCCTGGGGACAGCACAGACCATAAGACGCTCCTAGCAAGCAAGGGAGGTAAGGCCACCCTGTTTTGCAGGGAAGAGAGTCTAGTCCTTTGATGTGCTCTGTGCCATATTCCTTGCCTTCAGGGACAGAAAGCATTCCCTACCCCTTTTATTTACTGGTTTAGATATAGGCGGAAGAAACTCCACAGCTTTTAATTTAAACTATGGACACTATCTGCTTAATGCTATGTAGACCAGATGTTCTCCTACACCTGCATTTCTGCCTTCCCTTAGAAAGCTTCTCTATCCTGTGTTTAATTTCTCAAGAAAAGCACTAGATAAGAAATAGAATGTTTAGAACAACAGCCATCTTGCATATTTAGTTTCATCTAATCTTACATTTATTTCATTACAAGCTTAGTTAAAAAGGCTTTTCCTCTGAACTCACAGGAGAAAACAGGATGGACAAACATGCTCCTGGGAAACTCGTACCTCACCAGACATGTGAAGTCTGTTATGCCTTTGTCAAAATTTTGGTATAGGCACACGTTCAACTAGGAAATGGCTATTATTACCACGTGTCCCTTCAAAAACATCTGCTTATTTCTCTATCCTTCTTCCCTGTGCAGGTTGCTTTTTTGCCACAAGTTACCCAACAGAGTCAGGAAAACGTTGGCTCTTCATCTGCCTCAGTGTAAAGCCAGTGATCTCACTTAAATCATCAGTGAACCTACTGAGCTCTCCACATACTGGAATATGTGCAAGGTCTATTTCTTTACCTTGAGATTCATGGATTTTATTCACAATAAAAATGGCATATTTGTAAATAAAAATGCAGCTAAGCACATATATTTGGAGCTAGGAAAATATAATACAAAGATAAAAATGAGCAAATGCTGTTTCTCTGCATTTTACTACTCCACAGGGCACTAGCTTTCAGCCAGTGGATCATAGTGAGTAGCTGATGGAGAAATGTCTTCAAGTGTTTCAGTGAGCAAAACCTTTTAACTCATATCTGACTACAGCCTTTGAAGATCTGCTGTTGCAGATCTCCAGCAAACCCTTTCCAGAGTAGATTCAGCTGATACTGCCAATAGCTTGCACCAGCTCAGGCAGCAAAGGCAACACATATAGGCTGAGATAGTTTTAAGTCAGAGTAACTTCTCCTTGCAGGGTCTTTTATACCTATAGAAATATCAGAAATAAAATAATATCCCTGAAAAACATTGCAATGCTAAGAAAACCACTTGGGAGAAAACCAGCCATGAGCTGACCCATTCAGCTTTGCAGAGAAGGACCTTGGGGTCCTGGTGGACAACCAGTTGAACATGGGCCAGCAGTACACTCTCATGGCAAAGAAGGCCAAAGTTATGCTGGGCTGCATTAGGAAAAGCATTGCCCACAGGTTGAGGGAGGCGATCCTACCCCTCTACTCAGCACTGGTGAGGCCACATCTGAAATACTGTGACCAATTCTGGGCTCCCCAGTACCAGAAAGATATGGATTTACTGGATTAAGTCCATCAAAGGGCCACAAAGAGGATTAAGTGACTTGAGTATCTCTCATACAAGCAGAGACTGAGAGAGCTGGGACTGCTTAGCCTGGAGAAGATGAGGCTCAAGGGGGATCTTATCAATGTTTATTAACATCTGATGGGAGTGTGTAAAGAAGACGGGGCCAGACTCTTCTCAGTGGCCCCCGTGATGGGATGAGAGGCAATGAGCACAAACAGAAACACAGGAAATTCTAGTTGAACACAAGAAAACATTTCTTTACTGTGAGGGTGGCTGAACACTGGAACAGGTTGCCCAGAGAGGTTGTGGAGTCTCCACCTTGGTGATATTCAAAACCTGACTGGACAGAGGGGATTGGACCCGATGATCTCCAGGGATCCCTTCCAAACTCAGCTATTCTGTGATTCTGTGATTTTGTGTAACCTAGTAGAGTATATTAGAGACACTGTTCGGAACTTTTTTTCAATGTGTTTTAGAAAGCACCACAATCCTTTTTTCGTAGATAGACAGTCTCTGCCACCTCATCACATACCTAAGTGAAATATCCATCTACATTTAAGGGATAGTCACACCTTGATGTGACAAATCTGTCAGAAGACAAATGACCATGTATGTTGGCCACATAGAGACTGCAAAGACTTGTTCTGGGCCGCTTATCTCAGCCCATCTTCTATCTCAACTCCTGACCCACTTCTTGCTATCATCATTCCTTTTGTATGTCCAGTTCCTGCACTATGTGGAGGACAGGAATGAAACGTCTACTCCTTCCCCACTCTTCAGCCTATCTCCTCTGCCATTTGGCATCCACTTTTTCAACAACTCTTTTCTCCCTTCAATTCCTCTCTGCTGGACACCCCCTCCAGGTTACATTCTGGTACTTGTCCCTCTGTCCTTCTACCTGCTGTGTGTGTCCACAGCTGTGCTAACAGTAAGTATAAGACCATGAGAAAAGGTCTGCTCATAGAAGAAAGAGGTGGTCACTGGTGGGGGGAGTCTGCTTCCGTCTTCTGAACTCCCCCCATTAGGTATGTGTATAAATAGATGGCCTCCAGATGTCCCTTCCAACCTCATCTATTCTCTGAAAAAAGGCTGCTCATACAGGAAAGAGGGGGTGGAGGGTGGGAGTGGAGAGAGAGATGTCAAAAGCCAACCAGCCCTTTTCTTAGTACAGAATACAGAATATAGATAACACAGGTAATGCAGAAACCTTATCGAGTACATGAAATGGGTGATCTTAGAAGAAACATAGGGAGAAACTTACCTTATACCCTGTTTCCCATATCTATCAGGGAAGTAGCTGCAGGCTCAGGGGAAGGGCTCTGTAGTAAATTTCACCTTGTACATGCATGAAAATATAAAGTCACTTAGTCCTCATAACCAGCTGCTACTTCAGAGGATCTGCCCCAGCTATTCCTCCAACTCAGTGTGCCTAGTCACTTAAATAATGACTAGTGTTAGAGGCATTCTGACAAAAATGGATGGAGTAAAATGTGTAACTAGAGAGATGTCCCAAAAATAAATTACTAAGGCTTCTCCCCATTTCCATTCCTTTTACTCACAGCTACCAAAGTTGGTGGCTAATTTTCTCCCCAAAAGAATTGCTCTAAAACTTTCTTTAATATTGTTCCCCAAAATGTTATTAGAAACCTCCTCTTTTCAGCAGCTCATAATTCCTTTCAGCGAGGTATATGGGCAATGACAAATAGCAGTGTGTGTCTAGCAGTCTGATCCATTTGGTCTTTGATATTCTTTCTTCTGTCTGTCTCTCTCTCTACTCTTCATTGATCTCAACTCAGTATAAAATACTGCATTCTGGCTTTTTCCCTTTCCCATTCATAATAAAGATTTCAATTAAAGGTTGAGAAAATCATTAGCAAAGAATCAGAACCTTTCCCACTATTGCACACATTTAAGGTAAGCTAAACTTATGAAAAAAGTAAGGTTGCCTCTTGTGTGGTTAGTGTAGTTGAAACAGAACTTATTCACAGTATGTTCTTCATTGTCATTTGATAGGCGACCTAGATAATCAAAATATGTATTGAAGGAAAAATGATAGGACCTGAAAACAGTCTTTAAAGACAGTTACTTTGTGCATCCCAAAAGTGTTTTGGCTACCCAGATTTCAAGCTATCAGTGATTTGGTTTGCAATTGTACTTTCACTCCTAAAATAATTTTAGGAGAAGGTTTTCTCTTTAATTTCTAGTCTGGAAATATTAGCTCCCAATGGTCACGTGTGGCACTCTGTGCTCTGGGAAGGCTTTTGTTATGGCCATCGTTCACCTAGTATTAAGTGACATCCTACACTGCTCACATGCAGTAAAACCCTCATATTTTGTCTCTGCAAGAGAGCTAAACATGAGCTTTAATCCTCTTCTGTTTTAGTGTAACCATGGTAGTTATTTATAGAATCACTCTCTAGCAATGGGTGGGTATTGCAGATGGTTCTGTCTCAACATAGAGCTAAATTAAGTAATTTGTTTCTGAAGGGGAGGTTTATTTATTGACCTCAATAAAGTTAATCTTGCTTTTGCCTTGAGCTCAGCATACAAATATAATCCAGTGGGTTTATTTCACTTACTCCATTATTTTTTATTTTTGAATGCCTGGCTTTGTTTCTTTTTTCATCCCTTATGATTCTAATGTACCTGTTATTTTAGACCCCATTTCTTTAGACATATCCTCTGGTGTGATTTTCTTTGGAGTGTTTTGGTTTAGCTGGCTGTTTAGGAGCCTGCCTTCAGTCATAAAAATGGTGCGAAGTTAAAAATCTGTGAAAGTCATGGAAATAGACTCACAACTGAATTTCTCTCACAAGAGGGCCTGTTGCATTAAAATGCAGTGTTGAGGCAGCCCTGCCACAGTCGCAGACATCTGGAAGCTTTTCTCCTGCCCTCTCATTCCAACCACTTTGCTTATTCCATACCTCACATAAACACTGGAGGTGGCTGATAGAGTTAGCTATTTCCTTCTCTTGTGATCTGGAGACATTTAACAGTGCACCAGAAGCAAGTAAATCAGGCCTCCCCTCAGAGATCAAATCACACACTTATGTGTTTCTGTTGCTAACAAAGACAGCAAATGTTTGGGTGTTGCTGCTGAACCACAATCACTTTTGTGACTAAAAATTGCCAAAGCCATTAGTGCAAGGCAGTATTATGGCAGCCAGGCTTTCTACTGCCCTGTCAGATGCATACAAATCATACATTTTTTATAGCTTCAGGTTCCCGTCCTATGGCTTCCAACTTTTATGGAACTACCCCGCTTACTTTTAGGGTTTCTTTTAGCCTGTTACCTCTACAAGCAGACATACAAATAATTCCTGAGACCCTAGCCAGAATAACACATTTTCTTATCATACAATATCAAGAGCTAAAATTCATACACAAAGACAATTAGAGCCAAAAAGAACACTATTGAAATTCCTTGCAACATTTATCTTTTAATAGCAAGCTAACTACAGGTTAATCAACTGGTGGACTGACTGTTAATTTTTCATATTCATCTCAGGAAAGTCCATATGACAGCATTTCAAATGAAGTGAATATACCCTGATGAAACAGCAGGGCCTCACTGATGGCAGGTGTTCGTACATTCTTGACATGACCATGACAGGTACACAAAGCAAGATAATGTGGTTTGCAACCTGTTGCTTTCTAGGATAAATATAAAAGTGAATTTCATTGCTCAGCAGAACTACCATAAATACTACCTTCTTTAACAAGAAAATGAATTTCACTAAAAACTTCATTCTGGATTAGTCGGAAACTGAGAGATGTACCCATACCAGGTAGACACTACTGCAAAAGTGAACATCTAGGCTGCCAATCAAAACTGCATGTATTCAGTGCCTGAAGAAATTCATATCTATGGGCAATCTTCCAGTCCACATCTACATAAGGGTAGCTAGGATATTTCTTCTTTTTCCTTCTTCCCTTTTTGGGTGTATTTGTATGAAGATCCTAAATTCTGAAATCTTTGCCTTGCATATTGCACTTCTTTTTACTTCTGTATGAATTTGACAGGTCTGTTTTTCATTATGAGAATTATTTCCTGGCCCAATTTGGTGTTTAAAAATGTAGTAAGGAAAAAGGATAGTTTCTTTCAATAGTGTGATTCCTGAATCTAGTTCTTATAGGCTATGGAAAGTGAATCTAGTAATCTCACAGCACCCAAGAGCATTTGCATGAAATTGCATTTTGTTATATTTTTATATTCCATTTATTAAATAGCAGCAATATATGGAAAAGGAGCTATTCTTACATCCACTTTTTAATTTGGTGACAAATCTATGACACAATATGAAAAATTGGGATTGAAGAAGTTTCAGCCCAGGAATTCTCTGTATTGTCAAACCCCTTATATCTGTCCAGAACAGATAAGACCTCCAAACCATTATATTTTTCAAAAAAACCAGGAGGTTTCTAGCACATAGGATAAGATTCATCTGTCCATTGCACAAAGAGATGTGTTACTCTATGAAGGTGCCTTTTTCTCTCCATTGACTATGAAAGGAACATACAGAGCCTTGCTCATCCTTAAGCATCTAACTTCTAGAAGACTGAAAACGGAATGACTATCTATGAGCCAAGATGAATTCTGTGTGTGTTTACACAGAAACATGGGCATTTTATATTTTTATATATTTTGGTTCTGTATTTTACTTACCACCTGATGGACTTCATAAAGCAAGCTGCAAAATATTTTTTAGTTTTAGGAAATAAGCATCCTCAGTCTTTGCACTGTCAATGGTATCATAGTACCACATGAAGGCTCATAAGAAATATACCTGTTATTTTCAAATTTTAAATTAGCTGAACAGTGTGTTGTTACAGGAGATGTCTATGATCAGATGTGCTGAACAGCAAACAAGTTTCATTGCATATGTTGTCTGAGGTTAATCACTAATCTTCAAGCTAATTCAAGCTAATTCCAGACATTCTTCACACCTTCCCATAGCATGTTATACCTGCTCCAGTTATAAAATAAAATTAGTTTAGACATTATAATTCTTTAAATGTTTTGTTGTATTAGTGATACCACTATAACTATACACTATATGTATAGTTGATACCACTATACTAGGATGATATACTACTAGAATTTTATGATATATTAATAAATCATGATTTCAAATCAGTTTCTACTTAAAATTATTTTCATTAGTTCTATACTAAGGACAATAATTTTTCCAGGTACATAGGAACAGGTGGCTCCTATCAAGTATACAGAAGGTTCTTTACATACCAGGAACACAACGTGGTCAATGAACACAGAGGGGGAAGGTTCTGAGTCTATATTCTTTATTGTATTAAACAGGATTTTTTCAGTTGTAAATGTCACATCTTATCAAGATGCAGACCACCTTGACCACTTATGCAATAGCATAAGGACATTTTTTGCCAGAGGAAAACTAAACCCATGCTCTTTTTCACATATTAAATTTAGTCATACTCATGCTGCCATATAAAACACTGTGACAGTCAATGTCACTTATGTTTCTGTTGTTAAAATGAAACCCACTTAAGATTCCCAGTGTTTTAGTCGTGTTGTAACTACTGTAGTAAAAATTAATGGAAAAGTGAAATGTTGCATTGATCATTTGTTATCGGCATTTTTTTAATACATAAATTTTGGATACCTGTAGAAGATTATTTGAGTGAAATATATTTACTTGAAGACATTTTATTGTAGATTAACTAGGTGCAGAAATATATTGGAAAACTACAAGCAAGATGTTTCAGAGGAAAACTTTAAATACTAGCATTGGCAATCAGCCACATGCATTTCAGCTGTTTTACCTAATGACATTCACTACTCAAAACTAACACTAAATACATCCACAGATTGCAAAATGAGGTAGTCCTAATCCTATTCTTTTAAAAGTCAGTGTGAATTTTGCCATTGACTTCAGTGGATATGGGAGAACAACATTCATGGGAGAGAACAACATTCATGGGAGTCTGGGCCAGAGAACTGAGGTCTGATAATCAAAGACTGGTTGTCCTCAACTTTTTTTAGTAAATGAAATCACTGGATGGGGTTTAACAATACAATGCATCTGTCTCACAGGATTTACCCAACCCTTCATAGGGTCAGATCTCTAATGATTTTGATGGTCCTGTACAATTCCACAAAGCATGTTTTTCAAACACCATAAAAGTGTTGTGCTTGAGCGATCTAAGGAACAAAGTATCCCAGGAAATACTGCAGCTCATAGTTGAACAGCCCTGAGTTGGATCTTGCACAGGGCATCATAACTCTCTGTCCATATCTATTCATTGTCATTCATTCTCAGTCTTCATGAGAAGAATTTTTCTGCCAAAGAAGAAAAGAAGGAAGCCAGGCTATATAGTAACTGGTGGGATTCCCAAATTTTCTGAGTATCAAAATATGGATAAATAGATTTTGCCTAGCAGACATTAATCAAATTCCTGTGGTAGATGCCATGGTTTTACAGAGTGCTTTGTTCTTTGTTTATTTCTTTAATTTGTTTTAAAGTTCATAGTTAAGCCTAAAAACACTTACCCTACTCTCCTCCTCTGTATAATTTCTACATAATTCCAGAGCAAAATCCTGGTTCCACAGACTTCATGGAACAAGTATTTCACTCACAAAGTTATGTTATTTACTTGTATTGTCAGAGAGACAAGTTAAAACAGATATGTCTTTAACATATAAATATATATATATATATATAACTTTCTATCTTCACCAACATCAACTAAACGTAAGCCAAGTTTTGCTTTCAAATGTGAGATTCAAGGGGCACTCAGCAATCTGTTATGTACTCAGGCTTGCACATTAGGGCTGCCAGAGCTCCTTATCAGCTGATGCTTAGGGAAGAAAACTTGAGAAAGTGGAGGCGTGAGATAAACTGTAGGATTTTCAAAGGGATTTGCACCTTCTTATGCTGGATTTGATATCCAATATTCTGTAGCCCCACAACAAAAACTTGTTCACACAATCTTTAGGGGATGAATGAGTTTCCAGAAGTGAAGGAAAGTAATAACACTGGTTATTTAAATACACTTTTGCTTAATTTTTCTTTAAAGATTTAAATGTGAAATAACAGTATCAAATTAGTTACATGTTGGTCAAATTTTTTACTTACGTGATGATTACTGAGGTTGATTGGGAAAAAAAAAAAAAGGAAACAGGAAAAAAAGGCTCTGTATTATCTTTTTATCCTAGACAGGCACTGTAAAAATGATTTCACAAATGTGACTTCCTGGTAGGAAGTCCACATCAATAATGCACTAGATAAAGAGGTTTAGTACTCTTGATTGTTTCCATGTCTGTTATTAACAGCTGAGTTATTTATACATGTACCATGCTCTCCCTGTAACAAGTATTCTGAAATGGAACTGTACTTCTCAATAATAAGCAAATTCAAACCATATTAAGTTGTTATGGAAACTTACATACACAATCCCTCTCCCCCAAAAGAGATTAATATATGCTTTTTCTATCTTTCCTCCAAAATCAACATTTACTGGGTATATTAGAAGATTATGTCCCCTAATCCATGGCAAACAATTTTCCTGTAAGCCCCTTCTACTGTCAGATGCATTGTAATCCTTCTTTCACCCTATCAAATATAATCCCACTTGTACATCAGATACCAAAACACAGCTGCTGCTGCTAAGACACAACCTCCTTCCCCCACCCTCTCCATGTCTAACATGAAGAAATGGGTTAAATCAGCAGGGCACATTGCTTATCTATCATTTAACAGAGCAGCTCCTAGTAGAAGAGATCAAGGGGCTAAGATGTGCTTCTTTTCATTTTAATAGACCAGAGGTAGTTTTCTCTGTCACTCTGTTCCTGATACCACTAACTGGTATGGCACTGTGCAGAGGAATTCATGCCTGCAATACAATTTGTGTTTCAGATTTACTTTACTTGCTATAAATTAGAATAAAGAGTGCATGATCAAAGAATTATGCTCTACTTTAAGTTAATATCAGCGATTTGTTGTCATTCACAAACTACTTAAGACAAATTACCTGTTTTAGTAGATCACCATAACTCTCTAGATTGCATTACCATCCAATAATTAATTGTCAATCTTCAGTTATTCTTTATTAAAATATGAACTGTATCACTGTACAGCAGGCACCTTACCAGTAAGTATGTTATTAAGTAAAAAGCAGGAGAAAGGTTTAACTGAAACAAAGTGCTAGTGGCTGCCTCATTTCTGCTCTGATTAGCGGCAAGATTTACCAGAAGAACACCTGTCCTACCTTCTCCTGTGACTTATAGCCCCAAATACCCTCAGCTGCTCACTAAGGATTTATAAAGACATCTGCTTTTCAAGGACACCTGATCCCTTTTTGCTCATGACTACCTGCAAGAGTCCTATGTTGCATTAAATTTTCCATTCAGAACTGGTGGCCACCTTGGGTATTGCCAAAAAGAATCAAATAAGAACTCCAGGTCTGACACAATACACAGCTGTAATCTACAGCTGTTTTTTTTTTATTATTATTATTTAACTATTCGGGATTTTAAATAAGGATCCTATTAGGCACTCTGCTAAATTTCCTGCTGCAGAAGAAAAACAGCATTTTTTTTATCAACATGGAGTGTTTTTATTTTTCTTGAGAACTGGGTTTCATTATCCAGAGCCTGACATTATTGAAGCTATTTGCTTTGATAAAAACACCTATTTCTGTCCTTACATTATATCTGTTCCTTCTGAATTTAGACATTGCAGGTTGGAAAGTGCCTCATGAGCACTGGCAGGCCTTATGAATAATGAAAAACGGTCATTCAACATTGCTGGCATGTATCATATACAAAAGATGCTAAACATTTAGAGGAAAACCATGACCCAGGCAACAGTAGGCAGATAGATGCAGCACAGCACCCATAACAGGATCTCTTTCTGTCCCTTGAAGTCAAAGGACGTCGATCAATGAGAAATCCGTGTTAGGAAAGGGAAGAAAAAAACATCACAGAGGTATCTGAGACTGAGAGAGATGCAGCAAGGATATGGAAGGCTCCAGGTCAAGCAGACATGTGAGATTGCGGAGAAGAACATGGAATGAATACAGGCCCAACTCAGAGGTGATGCAAAGAAAGAGAATGTAAAATTTGATCATAGCTGGGCTGAGGCCTATTCACTCATGCATGGCATAGAGAGGGTGACTGGAGATTGATTGTTCACTGTTTCTTCCAGCATAATAACTATGTGATATTAATGAAACAATGAAGAGACAAGTTCAAAACAAATAAAGGGGATGATAGTTTTTCACACATCAGGTAGTTAAGCTGTGAAACTCCTTGCTAAAGGTTGTTGTGGATATTTAAAGTTTGTATTGATTGAAGAGAAGGCTTGATAGGTTTCTGGAGGACAAATCATCTGATGGTTGAACAATACAGAGACTATAGCTCAGGAAGTCTCTCAGTTTGGTTAGAGGTCAGAGAGTACTTTGGGAACATATTGCAAATGTTCATCCTGTTCTTATGCTCTTTCCCAGGCATCCCCTTTTGGCCAATACCAGTGACAGGATACTGGACTTACAGGGACCTTTGGTCTAACCCCATACAGACACTCTCATCTTCTGAATGAAAACCTTTTAAATGTTTATCATCTATTTCAGAAAACAAATAAGAAACAGAGTAATTAAATTTAATTCATCTAAAGAACAGAATCACAAAAGAGTTGCTTAGTTGAAATGCCAGTCATTTCAGTAAGAGATCAAACTCCATATGGCTGCATCTAATGAGTTTCCTAGGAAAGAAAATCATTTCTGAAAGGCTGACTTCTTCATGAGCCATAGAAAAAAATTTACATCTCCCAAGTGATACTAAGCCTATCTTGGCTGCTGTGATTGGCTGTGACAAGTTGAAAGTTAATTAGAAAGCTTAACTGCATTTGATAAATTTCTGAGTTTCACCAGATGTTAATGATGGTGAAATACTGATGCATAAACCAAGTCTAGTACCAAGTCATGCAGATGAAAGGACAATTACACCCCTTCTCTGCATGCACATTCTCAGAAACTGCTTCATTTACACAGCCTCTCTTCAGGCATATATCTCAGATGTTTATGGGTGCTCAGGAGCACTGCAGGTCTCCCCTCAGTGCTTGCTCTAACCCTCCTTTCAGGCCATCAGCAGTAACAGGAGAATGAGCCACATTTGTGTTCCTAACTAGCATGACATGTTCATACAAAGCTGATTTCAGTGTTATACACAGGGCATGCTTTGCTACTGCAAATCAAATCAAAGCACACCTTGAAGTTACAGAAAGGCAACACATTTACTGTACTATCACAATGCTAAACCACTACCAAACAACACCAGGGTAACCAGGCACTGATGCTACCATGGTATCGTGGTCACCATATTGGCCTTGTGCCATGCTTTGCACAGTCTCTTACTGCTGTGCCTCTGCCTCTGTCTCCTCCTTTCCAGAAATGGCACCCACACTCCAGCTCTTCCTTCCCTCTCTCCACCCCTTTTACTCTTTTCAGCAGCTTGCTTTGTCCACAAGAAAAGTACAGCATTGTCATGAATAACCTATAAACAGAATGTCTGGGGTCCCAATGGAGTAAGTGGAGGGGGAGAGCCTCCTTTGCCATAGAGAGCTGAAGGAGAAAGCAATCCCAAGCCCCCCAGCTACATCACGAGATGAAGTTCCCCAGAGGGAGATTCCAGCAGCAGGGAGGTTAGTGGGAATGAGAGAGAGACTCTCTCTCCATCCACAGCCCTGGAAAATCCCGTGGGTCCCTTATCCAAAAATGTTGACAGTTTTGTTATACTTGATAGTAATCATGATCCTCTTTGATATCATTTTCTGTGACAGATTCTGATGATATTGCCTGTCATAACTGCATGAACAATTTGCTGTCAGTCATGTTTTAGATAGGAATCTGAAATGTTCTCTCTCCCTGCCCCTTCCTCCTCCTCCTGAATCATAGATATTGCAGTTGCTTCAAAGGTCATGGAAGAAGAGTTATTCCTTCTGAAAGACTGACCTAGCTTTAAAAGTCAAGATTGGCTCTTTGACACTGACATGGGACTGGGGCCATCTGATGACCACACTGCTGCTGGACTGCATGGCCTCGAGGTTCTGCAATTCAGGCACTAAATTTTGTTTCAGTTTCCACTTGGTCTTTATGATCAGCTGGGAACTGCAATAATTTAGCACATGCTGGAATGAGAAGAACCCTGTCTGAGAGGAAAGAGTAAAGTCTCCATACACCGGATATCAAAGAAACTCTTTTGAGTCACAGTGATTGTCTTGGACACTAGAAATAGAAATAAATCCAGCAAAACCTCAAGCTTGCACAGACTTATTCTATGTTCTGACTATACGGTTAAATAAAGGTATAGTCATCAGAATTTTTTTGCCCTGTCATCACGGGGAGATTTTCTGAATGATCTGAAACTCTTCTTCTATATACTTTGGGACTCTTCCTCCAAAATATCTATCACTCACCTAGTCTCAACCTGTGACACGATGGATGAAATTCCAGTCTACAGCATGAATAACTGTTCTAAAACATAAAACACATTCCTGTCACAGGCGGTCTCTCCAAAAGCAAAATGTGAGTGTTGATGTATTCATCACTCAACATAAATTTTTACAAAAAGATACCAACACAAACTAGCTTTGTGTTAACATTCAGTATCATTCAGGCTCTGCTCCTCTCATGGCTTCATCTGGCAGACAGAAGATACATATGCATCTAGTAAATTCATCCTGTTCTCAGAGTTTGCCTTCTTGCAAAGGCAAATGCTGACCCATCAGTGATGTTTAGCTGATCTAACAGGGAATTTGTGGTCCTCACATTTCTGGCATGTTTTCTATATTAAGTAGTCTCCTTTCTCATATAATATGCAAGAAATGAGTTCCTCTTCACTGCCACATTTAGACAGACTGAGCTGAAATACAGTTTAAATGTGGTAGTGGAAGTAAGCTCTTGTTTGTATATTTCTTTTTCTGACAAGCCCTCAAAACTGTAGTTTTCATAGGTTTTATAGAGGGCATGTCTACACGAACATCCTCAAATGCCTCTGCCTCTTGTTATAGTATGGTACTGAGACACGTTAGCTCAGCTCAGCTCCCCGGCTTTCAGACAAGAGCTCAGCCAATTCTGAACATGGACAGAGAAAACCTGTGTCTACCAGCACTCACCATCCAGACCCACTTTTAGCATTTTTTATCACTCTTCCAAATACCAGTGTTTCCATTTGCTTAGTACACCCTAGCACACACTTAATTGAATTCTGGATTTGGACAGTGTGCACTGAAGAGGCGGGAATTTGCTATTCATGTGTGTTTTATTGTCAACCAACAAAGGATTGTTTACATCTAATTAAGACCTAAAGATATAACTGTAATACTACTAATATTTCAAAAAAGACCTAGATTAGATTCAGATACTGTAACATTACAGTCAGAGCTGATCGAGAAAGAATTTTCATATTGTGCAAAAATGTTGAAAGAAATTCCCTTTTCCCATTCTAAAAATTAAGAGTTTTCAGCAATTTGCATGAAAAACCATAGACAGAGAGAGAAATACACAGCAAAAAATAACCATTCTATGCTTTAAAGAAAGGCCTTGAACAAGATATACATGAATGTTCCACATAAAGGCTGTAACCTCAGGGTTATTCTAGGATTGAATGTGGATGGGAAATTCTTTACCTAAGATTTGGACATTAAAGTTTTCTTTGAAGACTTGAAAACTTTTTCTTCAGTTACATTGTCAGCAAACTTTTTTCAAGGTATCTGTAAAGACAAAGCATTGCATATATCCTATAGGGCAGAAAAGGAGATGAGAGAAAAAAACCTGGAACTCAGAATAAATGCAGGGCCAGAGCTGTGGAACAAGAGGCAAGAAGGTGACTGTTGTCCTGTGCTTTTTCAGACCCCCAAGCATATATATTACTAGTTTGCATTTTAGACAGTTCAAATCTGGCAGGCATAGTATCTCAGTTTGATTTTTTAATCTGATTTAAAATGGATCCAGTATTTTTCTCTGTCTTTTAGATAGACTGCTCTAGTTACTGCCTTGTTTTCCCATTAGAACTGCCTGCATTTCGGGATTCAAAATACTGTAGTCTAGAAGCAAATCTGACCTATATATCTGTGATTTATAATGTTATCCATGCACAAAAGAATTCGAAGAGCTATTTATATGAAAATAATATAGAAAGATAGCACTGCTAATCTAGGAGAGATTTTTTATTACAGAATATAGTCATAACAGGTATGTTAACATTGTCAAAATAACTGTCATTGCTATTCTGCCCGAATATCACTAGATGGCAGTAAGAGCCCCAGCAATTCAGGGTCACAGCACAACTTATTAAACCAGTGCCTTAGACTTCGTTGTGTCAATTTTTCATTAAGATTTATAAGAATTCTTTACCAAAACAAAAGCAGTTTTGAACACTCATTTATCAAGATATGTCACATATGCATTTCTGATGTATACTGAGTTCTAATTTTCTCAGGCATTAATGTAGTGAATAAATAATTCATACATTGAGAGGATATGTAGCATCCTTGTACTTACTGAAAGCTGGCTATAGTTTTTAGCTGTGTCTCTTCATACCTTTGATAATAAGTTGTTTTTATACCAATATAAATTCTGGTTTATAGTAATCTGTCAGATTGATTAATGCAATAATTTAACATACATGGGATCAAACTCAAACAGAAAAAGGAAAATTCTGAGCGCAAATATAAATGGCATCTTTCAAATCTTTTCCTGTAATCAGTGTGCCAGTTGCAAAAGACCCAGCTAAACAATTCTTATTTGAGTTCAAATCCAAGTTTTTTAATCTCTGATCCAGATGTAGTCACCAAATGAGATTATTTGACCTTGGAAACTTTTGTCTGAACCTCTCTCTAGTTGCAGAGTTCAGATAAGCTGAGACAAAAGAACAGTTCCCTTTTTAATCTTGTTTTGATTTTCCCAAACCAGAAATTTATTCTTTTTTTTGCTTAATCCCAACAAATCACTCTCTGGAATCTCACTGACTTGATTCAAGGAATTCATGATGACTTTTTGTCCATTAAATAGTAATAAACACTGTCTACTTCCACAAAACAGTTAAGTGCTAGTGTATATAGAAGGGTGTTAATAGACATTTGTCAATACCCAGGTTTTAATTATTTTTGAAACAGCTAGTGTGCAGAGAAACTTCTGAGCAACTAATAGGTGTGTGTGGGGAACATTCTTGGGGTTTAAAGGGTCACCAGATTTAAGGACAGGAAATAATTTCCCTTAAACCAGCTTGTGTGAGACCTGTTTGTTCTTCTGCAGGATGGAAATGTGGAGCATTTCCTAACACACTCACTGATGTTCTGGTGGCCTTGGTCTCTCCTGCTCTGTTCCTGCGTATTTTTTGATGCTTATGTTTTATTATATGAAATATTTTAAATTTTTTTGTTGCAGGAAGTGATTTGCTGCTTCTGGTACACCGTAGCTGTGGTGGGTTTTCATGGGTCTTTCTGAATCTGCCTGGATTGTTTGCCTTTCTGATTTGAACAATTACCTAAAATTACAAGGTACAAAATTTGAAGCTCCCTTTTAAACCCCTGTTCCTACTTTCACTCACTATAGATAATAATATAAAATTACTATCCTGCAACTTTGGGAATTGTTTTTGATAAAAATAATAATAAAAAGATCTCCTTCACAAATGACACAAGACTCCCTTTTGCTGAAAACTCACTATGCTCACATCCCATGAACTGGAATGACTAAATCATGGCTCAAAGATCTCCCAAAGACCTTGATTATGATGAGGGTAGAGAGATAAAATTCACAAAGTAGGTTTTCTTACTTTAAAAAGATGCACAAGCTTTTTTTTCCCCCAGTGGGTGTCAGAAAGAGCATATCGCACTGGTGTTGCAGTGGTGTAGCTGAGTTCAGAGTTCCCTGTCCCACTTACAGACTCACCCAGGCCCATGGGGGTTACGGCTCCAAACAACCTCAGAAATCTTTTTCATAGGCTTGTGCAGGGAGAGAAGGGGTTGTGAGCTGGAGGAACAGGATAGTATTCTATTGTTATGTTAATAAGTATTTCAGCATGTACTCTCCAAGGAAATGATAACCTGTGGGAAAAAAACCTATCCCAAAATAGGTTTTTTGGTGGGAAAGTTCAACTGATAAAAGATACTGCTTACCCTAACTTCCTGCCAGGTGTCTAATGGAAACTATATTCAAATATTTATGTTTATTATATGAAAACAATTAGCATTATTGAAGTGAGAAAGTGACTTTGTGCTGTGAGGCACTGCTGAATATTACAGACCTATTACAGAAAATCTCACATTAGGTTTTGAATATGACAGTGCCTAAGAATATTTTAGTCTCTCCAAATCATGAAGGGTATATTTTTGAGTGTGGAGTGCAAAGGAGGTAATTCTTAGCACTTTGAAGAGATGACACTTACTTCCCTCTAGCAATAGGAGATGAAATAACTCTGTCTCTGTTGTAACTTCCTCCTTCCCTGCTGTTACAGCAAATTGTTTTAAATTTAAATTCAATTCATAATACATACTGCATATACAGCTATACACATAATTATAAGTATCACCTTATTGATGACAAGTGAAGCATTCATAAAATGAAAGACACCCCTTTACATGCAGCTCTCATATGACTATAACATCTGCAAGAGGAAAAATAAAAAAGAATTTCGAGTTCCCACGAGGCAAAGAAATTACAAGGAAAAACCCTAAAATGTAATTTCATCACTTGCCCTGTAACTTGCCAAACACCCGTCAGCTCTACAATAACAACTTCTGCAGAGGTTGAGTGAATTTGGCATTCTGAAGTGTTCAGCTTGGTTCAGGATAGTACCTTCCTGAGCCTGATACTCTGTATGAATAGATAAAATCACCAGCAATTGTAACTTCTGAAAAGAAATATTGCTTTCCATTGTATCTAGATCTTGTCACCTGAAGTGGGTGTAATCTTAAAAGATGCAAGTGGATGTAATCAGATTGGAATGCTCATTGTGCAATTCTTGAACCAGACTTGCAGCACCGACCTTTAGTTAAATTACATTAATGAAGCCATAAAAACTGTCTGAATTAATAGAAAATGATTACATGTAATCATATGAAAATCCTGAACTGGGAAAGCTTTTCCTTGTCAGCCTTTCTCTCTCATAATTAATCTTTTGTGCAAACATTCAAAGCAACTTCTGTTACAGAGCTTATATTAATAACCAAAAAGCACCACAGACACAAAACAGATACAAAACAAAAAGGTTTTTTTCCCAGATAGTATGAGCTACTGTCTCTGGGTTTTTGGTTTTTTTTTTCCTCCAGGTTGAGCACTTAAGTCCTGCTCATAGCTTTTGCTATGAACTTGAGATTGCACTGTTATCCTCAAAAATATAGGCTCCTGTTTTTATCAGGAAAAGATTAGCAAATGCATATTTGAATCTTGCCATTTTTATTACAAGTCACAAATATTTTACACACAGGCAAAGCCTAACCAGTATATTTTGGAGGACAGGCATAGTACAGTCAAAAGTCAGCTAGTGAAACTTTTGGAAATATCTCCTCCCCCACGGCTGCTATTAGAGCTATTCCCAATCTCCATTTATGATTTCAGCTAATCCTTAGAACCCACATGCTATTTATAATTGTACTTGATTTTATTATTGAATAAAATGCAATATCATTAATGCAATGCTAAGGATTAACAGCTGCTCCCAGTAATATTTTGTTTGTCCTTTTCAATAACAAAAGTTTGTTCTGTTCCATAAGAAATACTTCCCTGGTAATACTTGATGAAACTTTTCCCATTAGCTTTAGCAAGACCAAGATACTATCCAGTGTGTTATTTCTGCATATTTTGACAAAACCTTTGGTGAATTCTTTGTTCCACTGAAGTAAGTGGTAAAACTCCACATGATTTTTTGAGGGACAGGACATGAGCACATATGTTTGTTTATTTTGCATACAGTATGCTTTTTCCCAGGATCAGACTTGCAAATATGACAGCAGCCAATAAACACAGGCAGCTGTTTCTTTCTTGGTTGATGATGAATTTTCTTTTTATCTTTTTATCTGCTCACATCCTTGTATTTGGACACTTGTATTAGCTCAAATGCTATTTAAAATCCTGAGAAACAGTAGTTTCTACTTCTGTACCATCCGGTTCGCCTACTCAAAAAAAGCAGCACGTGCTCCTCTTTTTCTTTCCTGCTTTTACATGACTAAACAAGTCTGAACTTTTCATAATAAAGAGAAGCATTTAGGAAAAAAATCACACACAATGTATTAAGATGTGAGCCAAGCACTAGGAGCATTCTGCAGAGGGAAATTATTCTCAGTACTGTAACTTTTGGGCTGAATCAACTGCCTCCATGCAGGAGAGCAGTCTACCATCTTGAGAAGTGGGCTCACTGAACAGGTAGTTCTCCAGGCTAGTCCATAAGAAATCTTTCTTCCCTCTGATATTTATATGCCTTATTCAGGTCACCAATAAAATGCCTCAAGCTGTCCTGGCCTTCTAGAGGTTGTCATGATCGGAAAAGGAGACGCTGGTATCTTCATTATTCTTCTCTCTGAAAGGATTTATACTACCTACTTAGTGCCCAACTTCACATCTCATCCTTTGAAGGTTATATATGTTAGCAGTTGCCAAATCCAGTAGCCCCACAGAGGCAAGGCTGCTGCAACTCCATGTCCCTAGGTCCAGCCATTAGTGAGGCTGAGCATGTATTCTCAATACACACACACACATACACATACGTATACACGTATATGCATGGCTGGCCACACGGACAGAAAACACAGCACTCAAGCAAACATACAGAGCACAAATGGCCTGGTCGTGTTCCTGTCTCGCTGATTAGGATGAAAACCTGATGGTAGAAAATATATAAATATATATACACAGATCCGATATGGATCCCTCCCTTAGACACTCAGTCTACCCAGTAGCTGGCCCGGAAACCCTCGGTCTCCCCAGCTGCTGGCACCTGGACATACAAGCCCCTGCAGCCCTCAGCCCCACTCCAGTTGCTGGTACTCAGACCCCCTTGCACCCCCCCCCCCCACACACACACACTGTGAATCCTCCAGTAACTGGTCTTAGACATCCAGTCTGCCCAGTAGCTGCCCCTCGATCCCCTGGTCGCCCAGTTGCCTCATGTACAAACACACACACACACACTTGCACACACATGGGTCTCTCCAGCAGCTGGTTCAGACCTGTGGTGCCCCCAGTAGCTGACCCCCCCACCCTATGGTCTCTCCTGTAGCTGGTTTGAACCCCCTGGTCCCTCCAACAGTCAACTCTCAGGCCCACTTTTCTGTCCAGGATCTGACCCAAACTTATGGCCACTCTAATACCCAGCTTTCAAGCCTCTGGTCCTACTCGCCACCTAGTCCGACTTGATGTTCACCAGCGATTACCTACTGATATATACACCTCCACACACAGTACACACACGCTCATCTCTCCAGTTGCTGGCACCATGGACACATGAGCCCATATGACCTGTGGTCCGACTCCAGTTGCTGGCACTTAGACATCCATACACACGCAGGCCTGCAGTTCAGAGAGCCTCTCACCCATGAAACTAGTTAGAAATGGAGATTAATAAGGAGACAGAACAGACCATGCTGATCAGGTGCAGGTCATGTTCAGAAAAGCATACTAACCAGCAGCCAGTTTACACGTGACTGGTCCCTTTTATCTGCTTTCCCCTCTATTCTCCCATGCTTGTTCCTCCCCAAATCACCTTGATCGCTCCCTTTCCCTGCTTTTGGGAGGCCAGGTTTCAGGCTTCCAGGTGAGTGTCTGGATCATTAGATCACAGAGTCAGTCTCACATTTGCAATCTCTATCTGTCCCACTCACTGCTTTGATGAACCCACAACCCTCAGCACAGCATAGGTCACTATACACAGCAAGTCTGGAGGTTCTTCTGAGAGTTTAGACTTGCAGCTTCCAACCCCCTTCAGCAGGGGAAGAAGCTGAATTTAAATTCTTTCATCTTGAATGCTAATCCTTGAACTTCTCCACAAAAGGAAGAAAACTACCACTACCATTACATTCTCTATTTGGCAGAGACCTATCTAGTCATTACATAAATGCCTACTAGGTCGGCTTCCAGGTTGAGAAACCTTAATTTATAAATCACTATGATGCTTAATGTGAAATAGTTGCTGAGCTGTTGTAACTGTCAAAACTTATGGGGGAAAATCTTCAAGCATTTTGGTAATTTTTACATTGGAAACATGAATACCTGTGGTCTTAAAACATCTTGAGGGTTAGATGGCAATTTTTCAAGAGCTAGATTTTGGGTGTCTACCTACAGTGGAAATTTGGGGCTAAGTGACTCAGCCTACATTTCTGTATCTATAAAGCCTATCTGGCACCTACATTTATTGTATGTCTAGCTTTTAATCATGACAGTTCTCTGGATTATCCTTGGAATAAATCCTTATCCTTGGAATCTAAATTTAGGTTCCAAAGCACATGCAGAAATGCCGTAATCAGAGCTGCCAGGCTTGTAAGCTTTCAAACACTCATCTAGCACATGTGCATACACATCTCCAAAGAGTGCAGATAAAAACCAGTGCATCTGGCATCCGTTCCAAGAGACAAATGCAGTCAGCTTCAGACCATAAGTCATGCAGTGAGTCATGCACCTGAACAGGGATATCAGCTGTTTCTAGACTGCTGAGTTTCAGCATAAGAAACTTAAAGTATTTTCATTTTATTTTATTACAAGATAAATAAATTCAACACTTACAGCTAAAATGCTTCCACTTTTTCTTCTCTAGCTTTGCAATCCCATGTGATAATCTTTTCTAAATCATATCATTTCTTTTACAAAAATATAAGAAGAATAGTCTTTTATTACTTGATTAATTTATAGCTTTACTTTTTTTTGGCTCTGTGTGAAGAAAGTAAGTTTTACTTTGGATAGCTAATCAATGTTTTTGTCACCAAAAGAAAAATATCTGGTTGTCTCCCTGGAAAGAATAAATGATCCTAGAAATTCCACTCCAAGGGATTGATATCCAAAACATCCCCAACAAATGTGAGCACAGTAACAGTTTGCATCATTTCTTCTAGCCAAGGTTTCCAGTGCTCTTTGCAGACATTATTTGTTAAGTTTCCTCACAGCCTGATGAGGAAGACAAGCATCACTTTCCCCACCTTCTGTATAAATAAATGGGCACAATGAAGGTTGAATGACACCAAGTCACACAGAAAAGCTTCAGTCCTAAAATGCTGCAGTATTCTGCATCTGCACCCCTGGAAGCAAGGGTTGGTATCAGAGGATCTCAATGCTATAGCTGAAATGTGTGAAATGGCCTGTCTTTGAATTTCATCATTCACATAAAATGCTATCTTTCCTTCTATGGAAAGCAAACCTATGTAATTAGCCTGGGGTTCATTTATCATGTATTTTGAAGAAACAGAAGGCAGAGAAGATGAACCTTCCTCTTTCCCATTAACCAGTCTGTCCTAGGGAAGATACAACTGTGGGTGCCACAAATGTGTCTAAGTACTGACCACTAAGATACAAGATTATTTCACTTGTGGCTTAACAAGTTACTAGTAATTGATTGGAGGTTCTGTTACCCCACTGGAAATGTGATGTAAAACTGTCAGCTCAGACTTCAGTCTAGGTTAATGAAAGAAAAATGTTTTCCGCTGCATTTGCCACAGGATAGGAGCGAGCATGGGGAAAGAGCGAGCACCCAGGCAGTCACCCTGCCTCAGCAGATATGCAGTAACTTATTAAGCTGCAGTAACCCACTAGTGTGCCTGGGCCATTAGAGACAGAACAACAGATCACCCTAATTAAAATGCTGCTCTAGGAGCTGCCTTTCAAGAGTAATGGTATATGCAATACTGGTTTGATTCTGTTCCATATAGGAGGGAGAGGAGAGTGATTATGCACAGTCATGAGTTCACTCTGCATTTGAAGAAGAAATATTAATGATGGGGCTCTTGGAATCAGAGAAGCAAGTGCAAAACTTTTCTTGTAGGATAGGAAGAGATTATACCAGCAGTGTTGAATAAAAGCTTATGTACTAGAGCGGTTTATTTTTAGTGGGTAATTTCCATGTTATTTCTACATTAAATTGTATCTGTTGTAATGTATTACAAGAACTTATATAGTGTTTATTTTGTAATTGTGTTTTTGTTCAGAAAATAAGCACTGACATTTGGCTAGCAGCAGGTGGGTCCCCTGTGTGCCACCTCCATTCAGGATTGCTTCTAGGCACAGGTGAGCAGGCAGTGGATAGGGCAGGGAACTGCTGGAACAGGGAGGCAAAAAGGAAAGAGTCTAACAGTCCTGTTAGTTGTTTTGCCTGGTCTGGAGCTGTGAAAATCCAAGCTGGCTATTGCTGTTGCTGCTGTCAGTGGGAGGGCTAGGGGCTGTGAGGTGGTAGCCTTTGCTGGACAAGTGACCCCTGACACATGCTGTAATCACCTCTCTGTCCCTCCTTCCCCCTAGATGGTGCAGTGACTGCAAGTCCAGCTTCACTGGGCTTTTCTCCCAGCTATCCATCCCATCCTCCTATCTTCTTCATCTTATTTGTGGGAGAAATGGCCAGGGCCTGGCACCTCATTCTGGGGTGACAAAAGTCAGTTTTGGTTACACTTAGTTGAAGGTGCTTGGTCCCCCAAGCACTATTCTCCACAGCTGCTGTGATTGCATCATCCCAGTCTGCAAACCTTCCCAAACTGAGTTAGTGGTCAGGATGAAAGAGGACTTCAATCTCCCCTGCACTTTGCTTTAATTTCTAGAAAGTGAAGAAACTTTATTTTTGAACATGCTATAAATAAGTGCCTAATAAACCAGAAGGTAAAGACAGATACTACAGTGAAGGAGAAATAATGGCTCCACTTCATGTTCTTTCTCCTGTATATCCTCCTATATATACTATAATCTACAGAAATTGTCCTGTGTAAGAAGGAGGTGATCAGGGAGCTCTGGAGAAGCAGAACGTGTTGAGGAACTGCACATAGCATGTGTCCTTGCTGGTCTTGCAACTGAAAACCAGTCTGGAAGTAGTCTTGTACTATAAAGTATAACCCTTTTGGTTTCTGTGCTAACAGGATGGGTATTAGAGAGGAGAGTGCAAGTAGGGCTTATGCTAGGGTGAGTTATCAGGGAATTATGCAATGAGAAATAGTCAGGGGCCCAAGATATCCAACACTAGCACTCTGCAAAACCTCTCGTTCAACCTAAAATTTTTCTTCTTTTGGGCAATTATCTACCACTGGAGGTAGTATTTTGCTCTGTGATAGTGATTTTTAAGTAAAGTATTACTGTAAAGTTCAATAATCATTCATCCAAACACTTTTGACAGAAATCTGCTTCAATCAGTCTTTGAGCTCTAACTGTTAAACAAAGTAATCCAAAAGCCCAGAAATAGATTAAAACCAGCAGTTGTTCAAACTCTACCCTCCCAAGGTGAAAGTTACTCTGGTAAGCCACTACCTTGTGCCATTCATCTTTTTCATCTTCCCTGTTGCCTAATATAGTACTGAGCAGTTATATCATTAGGACTCACAGACAAAATACCAGAAGGTGAATGTATTTTAATGGATTTCAAAGGCATCCTTGAACTAGGGGCATAAAGAAGCAGATGAGATACTGAAATGCACTCTGAATTTAAAAGGACGCTTTTTTAATTTTAGGTCTTCATGGCTAGCATTGTGTGGACAATTCACTAAAAGATACCCCAAAGAAATGTCTCATATGTGGAAAGAAAAATAAAGCCAGCCACAGAGACAAGAAAGCAGCAGTCCTGTGAAGGCAAACTCCTTCCATTTCAAAACCCCTGCTTCTCCCAGGAGTTCCAGCATTGCCACTGCATATAGTGGTAGTACAGATATGCCTGCTTATCTTTGCATAAGGAGTTATTTAATTTTTACTTCAGACTAGGTACTGAAATAACAGAGGCAGCCTCAGAATGAAAGGGGAAGACCAGAAATGGAGTACTAACAGCATTTAACTAAAGAAAACCCAGAGAGTCATCTCTCTTCACTTTGTGTCTTCCTGGCATCTTGCTAGTCAAAAATTAAGGTCACACTGCTTACAATGAAAGGAAGTCAGGGTATTCTTTGCAAATAACAGATCTGAGGAGATTTTTGGTTTTGCTTCTTTGCGGATCATCTGCAATATGAATTTCACCCTGGTAGCTGAGGTAGTGCCGACCACAATTCTTTCTTTTTCTTATTTGCAGCTAGCTTTTTTTCCAGCACCCGTCTGCTAAGTGAACATCAGCAAAGGAAACTTTGTGTGTGTAGATTAGACTGTGTGTAACCTAGGCTCTTCTGGGTGGTGTGTATGTCTTGTCAACAGTTTTCAAAAGGACGTTCAGTCAGAGCAAGCAATTGCCAAGAGAATAATTAGTGCGTCAGCCACTCTGGAAAAGCAGGTTTCCAAAGCAAATTTGGCCTGATCTGCAGCATTAGGACATGGCTTTGCTCTAAGCCATGTTTGGAGTAGCCAAATTGTTTGTTCTGGAAAATGTATGAGCCAGAGTACTTCAATGGCAAGAGGCATAAGGAAAAGGTGAACTGCCACACTCAGCTCTTCCTCCCTTTCGGGCAGTCATCTTCCCAAGTCTGTGTTTGCCTACGAGACACAGAGATGCTTTGTCTGGGATATGTCACCTTAAAAAGCCCAAAACATTAGCTCACAGTTTTGCCACCACTAGTCTCATGGCAGCTGGCAGGGATTATTTATTTCCATTTCAGAAATATGTCATTAAAAAGATGTCTCCTCACCTCACACATCCACTCACATAAATGAATTCCTAGCAATCACACTGCACAGCCCTTCAGATGGTGTTGTCAGCTGGGCGCTCCGTACTCTGCTGGCCATTGCTCTCTACCTAGGAAGGACTGACAGAGACATCCAGTCTGTATTAGATGGTTCAGTGGGTTTGCAACACATTGCAAGGGCAGGTTCGGTTTCTCTGACTTTTGCCACAACTCCCTCATAATCAGTTAGTGTAACTGAGCCTGTCTGTCTGTCCTAGAGACAGCTTTGTCTGGACAGAACCCCATATTCCCCTCCAACTCACATAATCTGATGTAAATTTATTACTAGGAAAATCTCTTTTCTGAAGTTGAATCCCTTGACTACTGAGGGCCAAATTTTGCAAAGGGAAGGCAAATGAGAACATTTTAGCAGGTACTAAATGGAAGATCAAGTTCACTGTTTTTCTCTGAAGGGATCCTTGGCTTGTGGTTGAATGATTTTGGATATTAATATGCTAAAAATAATGTGATGTCTTGCATTTCAATGATAAGATTGTTATTGTACAGATAATACTTCAGGATGCATGAGAAAATGTGGTTTAGCAGGTCATGACCTTGCGAGATCTTTTTAGCAGAAAATAACTTTTATAAAACCAAGAATGAATTAGTAAAATACTTATTCCTCAGTCTCTTTTGCAGTTAGAACACCCAAAGGCACACTGACATTGTTTGGTAATTTATTATTCTGTGAGCAGAATTTTGCATCATGCTTAAGTCTAAATTAGTTCACAGCATCCTATTATGGTTCATATTTTTTAGGTATTTACTGTGTGATTAATTCTAACATTCCATGAGAGAGAACGTGCCTCATGCCAGCGGTCTCTGGTGCAGTATCTAGACTGTGTGGGAGTATTCTGACAACCAGAATTTCACACCAGTGATGTGCTTCATTTATTGCTGTATTAATCAACCAGTTCCACTGCAGAAAAGAGGTGAAAGGGTCTGTGATAATCATGTGAAAATTGCCGAAGATAAAGACAGGAGCAGCATTAGCCCTAAAGGCTAAAGTTCACAGATGGAGAGAGCTCTCTGATGCCATCTGCGGAGGACACACTGGAAGGAACTGAATGCCCAGGCAGCTTTTGCATGACTTTTGGCCAGAACGAGCAGTGTGGGTTTTGGCTAGAACTCATTTAAATGTCTCGTGTAAAGCTAGTGAGCTTTCTTGTCTGACCCAGTGTGGTCCTACTGGCAACCTGTAGTCAAATCTGGCATAAGGGACACTTCCATCTGGTTTCTTCTCTGGAGGAGACCGTATTGCTATTCAAGCTACGACTGAATAGACAAATGCCTCCTCCCAAGGCTGTGAATGAACTGACACAGAGCTGCTGCTACTTCTGATGGGCTAAGGGAGTAGGCAGACTTTCCAGCATTGCTGCCTTCACGTAATTCCCCCTCAATAATTATAGCAGCAGCAGAGCTCTCTGGGACAGGCAGAGTTCAGCAGATACTGCTTGTGACAGCAAGAGGCTGAGGTAGTAACAGCTACTACTTCCAGAAGGTGAGAGTGGCTGGTGAAAGAAGAGAAAGATGCCAAAAAAAGTGGTTAGCCTTTAACGTGCCCTGAGTGAACACACTGCCTTATCCACGCTCTTCAGTTCAGGGACCTGGGCTAGGGCAAGGCTTGAGATTTCTTCTCAAGGGGAAGGATATCCTTGGTGCTCAAACTTTTCTCAAGTGTACTCACAGAGCTGAAATTCAGATTTTTGCCTAATGACTGTTCTCTCCTTCATCCAGACTGTACTGAACTGAAACCACCCTGGACATGGAGTGCCTTCCTGCCTGAGCCTGGCATTGCCTTGAGAAAGGGCAGAGCCATCTCTCCAAACCCGTGGACAACAGTAACAGGAAGAGCAAAGAAAGAGAATTCCTTCACTTAGCACCACACACGAAACTGAAATTACTGGGGTAGCTAAAAGAGTCTGTACTGAGCTGAACAATCACACAGGCAGTACAACACTGACAGGTAAATGAAAATATAGAAACACCATCACTGCTGCCAGTGATGATGATGCAGCTACAGGTGACACTACCTAGTCAGGAGTGTCTCTAACACTCCTTTACAGAAAGTGGTCAAAGTTAAGCTGAAAATGGGTCTGCCTGAAAATATCCCTGGGCCTGGAAACTTTACTAACCACTGACAGCCATCAAAGGGCAAAAAGGAGAAAAAAAATCAAAGTCAAAGGAACCCTTATTGGTGAGAATGTTTTACTTACCTTTCACATGTACTGATTGTTTAAATTCTTTCTAAATTTTCCTCAGGTAATGAAGGATTCCCTGTCCCCTTAGCAAAGTGTTCAGTGCTCATCAGCAATGAAACGCTTTTTGTTAAACCTGGTTAGGGAGGCATTTGGTTTTCTTAGCTTTCAGGGTTAAGTTTGGCTCAATTGTGGTTTATATGTTTACTGAGTCTTTGAATCCTGCCCTCACTTGTGGGATTCAAAGTTGACAGCTGCTTCAGAAAAGCATGAGATAACAACATTTTCTCTTGTTCTTCTTTCTCCACATTTTTGTGTTTGTTTTTGCAGATTAGCCAGTGAGTCAGGAAGTTAGATATAGAATGACCTAATTCATACACTCCTAAGGAATAAGAAAATCTATCCCTTTCTAGGTAATTCCTCTAAGGGTGTTTCATTTGCATTAGTGACACCAAGAGAACATGGGAAACATGAAAGTCTCACCTTTTGTGTTCCTCAGGATTATGTCTGAAGAACAATTATGGCTGAAAAGCTGTTTTTATAACATTATGTATGGTCATGGTGTCTGGCCACTCTGTAAATGCTCTTAGGCAACAGGATAGCATTTGTGGAAAAAATAATGTCAAGTTCAAGTGTTTATTTTCCAAAGAGATCATGTAATAGTGTTCTTTCATAATAACTATTTCTATTGTACCAGATGACTGATGGAGAATTAATCAGCTTATCTATGGTCTTTGTGTGCTACAGCGACATTTTCTCACGCTACTACTATTGATCTGTTGCCATGCCATTAGCTTACAGAACTGACTTATGGTACATTTTAGACATAGGAAAATCAGTTACTGCACAAAAGTGCCCTCTATTTTTATTAATATGTTAGAGCTAAATTCTCAAGGGTTAGCCTAAAACCACTGATATACAAGAAACTGTACTTGTCCACCAGTTAGCCTCATAGGTATGTGTGACACATCTGCGTCTCACAGTGGAGTTAGTGCTTACCATAAATGGGCTGTCCACTGCTGATAATAATGCCTCTCTGCTGAATATTAACAAATCAACTTTCTATAAGATTAGGAAAAGATAATGCAAAGTGTAAGTACAGTATATTCTAACTTTAACAATATTTACAGTTCTTAGCAAAGAATGATGCACTTTCGTTATTGACATCAGGTGCTTCTGACAGTCCATTGTCAGTCCCTACTCCAGCAGTCAGAGTAAGATGGTGTGGAGAAGAATTTTTTTACACAGCCCCTCTTGTGGCAAAAAAGGTAGGAAAGAAAAAAGGTAATGCAGAGCCTCAGAAATTTTCCAAATTCTGTATAGTTCAGCTTCTTTTTTGCTCTCATATTTCAATTCTGAACATACTCTCATTGAAGTCGAAAGTAAAAACTCCACTGATATCCCAGGAACATGATCAATTCCCATAGCTCACATTTTGACAATGACCTAAATAAACACAAGGTTTTTCATAGGCAAGATTGCCTCTAGGAAAAGACAAAGTAGGTAACTGCAAAATAATCTACACTGGCTCAACAGTAGCGGCAAAGTGGCTCTGCTTGGCCCCATCTGTTCTGACTGGTTCAGGGCCTAAAGACCAAGCAAACCCAATGGCCCCAGTAATACCCAGGTATGTGCAGCTGCCTGCACATCTGGCCTTGCTCTATGCTTGCCTTTCTATGTTGTGGGAAGGAGCAGCCATGCTGCCAGAAGGCTTCACAAGCTGTGGGGTGCGAGCAAAGAGGAAAGCTAGCGGTGGGCAGGACTGCCTTTTTTCACCATTTCCGGGGTCAGCAGCATGGTATTGCCTCAGTAAGGCTGTGCACAGGAGATGGGAGGGAAAAGAGGGGCAGATGCTTGCTTGGTCTGGGTATGGAGCTGGCAGATCCATTATTGCCCGCTGCTGAGAAGGGGATTTGCTCAGCCTCAGAGCCCTGCGCAGTTCATGGAAGATGAAATTTTAGCAAGCTGCTCTGATGCTCTCATGAAATTGATTTTTTATGACCCAAGAAGAGGACAAAATAATGTATTTAATCTTCTTCATCTGTGGAGCAGAAAAAAACAGATTTGTGTGCTATGCTGAGAACACTGAGCCTACCTTGCTCACTGGGACTCTAGGCTGGAATGAATAAAACAGCTCTGTGCAATGCAACGTAATGGACGACCAAAGTGAGCCCTCTGGCAAGACCAAGACGAAGCTGGCTGGATTATGTCTTCACCAGATGCACACAGCACACTTGAATCATCATTTTTCTATGCCTTCAGCTGTCATTAATACCAATATGAAGCTACTGATAACTGCTGGCGGGTCAGTTTACATTCATTTTGCACATGAGAAAAATAACCAGTGCAAAATGCACTGCAGTGGTGAATCCAACCCAAGATAGAAAATCTGAGATGTGACTGAAAGTTCTGTTAACAAGTCAAATAAAAGAGATTCTACTTAAACTCCAGATTATCTCTCTCAGCTAGATGCACACATTGCAGAGCATATTTTAGGAAGAGATTAGAATCTGGCTCTTAATTTAGATACGAGCTGTCAATATAAAATTTACCAAAACCTTACTGAATATGACCTGCATTTCAAGAGTCACAGATGTTTTGTGGGCATCTGAGGTAAGGCTCAGCTTCTTTTAAAATGAATGTTGCCGACAAACAGGCTTTATTCTTGACTGTCTTCTGCCTGTTGTGCTCAGTTACCGACAGTTCTGGATATGACCTTTTTTTACAGAGGTAAAAATGACTGCAGATCGTTCCAGAAATGGACTATCAAAGATACGGACAATGTGTCTCTCCCTTTTTGACTGTCTAGGGATCTTCCAGATTTTGATAACTACTGCAACAATGTTTCTAAAAAGAGGTGGTCTGAAACAATATGCCTGGGACAAATCTGGAAAAAAATGTATCTTCAAGAAACAGCGTGGATTTGGGGAATGGATAAAGAAAATAGCAGGTATTTTGTGAGCTGATTAAACTTTGTCCTTAGCTTTGGAAGCATCTCTTCAAAATCTTTTGAGCCCTGTACTCTTGCAGAAATAGCTTTTCCTTTATAGAGATCCCTTCTATTAAATGAATAAATGGATATTAAATTAAATGTATTGTTGTCTCAGTTTTTATTAATGACATAAATCATAGGCAAATTCCATATTCCCTGCAGATTTTATGAATCATATGCCACTTACTAAATCTATTTTACTTAAACAAACAAATTTTATCTTTCAAAATCTGGGAGATCTTTAGGTCCCTAAGAAGTCAACAATATCTAAGCAGGCAGATAATTACACTGTTGCTTTATCATGCCTGTAATTCTAATGTACATTAAGTGGAGCTGTACATGGAACTTGGAGTAAAGCCTCATTCTTCAAAGTGCTGAACAGCTTGCTTGACACACGGATGTAGTAAGCACCATTCAGAGCTGCTAAGCTCCTATCAGCATTGGGGGATCTACGTAAAAGAGAATAACCCTAAGGTCTCTCTAGCTGCTTAACAGAGTTTGATGCATCAGTTATAAATTCTATTTCAGAGTAGAAAAATCCCCTTATATTTATTTATCTGTTCTCTGGGTTTCACTCTTAGCTATCCAGACTGTTCAGAGAATTATGAATATTGTCTGACTTCTAGGGATGACAGCTGAGTTTGTAACCATCTTCTTATACCTTATTTACAAATGAGTATACATAAATGTATTAATATGTATATATAATAAGTATGTAGTAACTGCATGCCATAATACAAGGAATGTGATCAAAATCTCATGCAATAAAAACTTTATCTAGCTCAACTCTTTTATGACTTTGCAAAATCTGGAAATATTTTTCTTTTGAACAGTAGTTCCCTGTACTCCTTTATCTGCAGTTGCTGTTCCACATCCTAATGCATTGGATAACCAAGAATAGCCAAGAATTATCTGAGATACAATTATCTGACTGTACTGAAATCATCCAGAACTTAATAGACTGAATTTTTGTTGTTTTTGTCCTCTCTCAAGCCCTTTCTTGATCTGACAGGCGTACAGAAGATATTTTGTGTCAAACATATGTAATAAATATTTGTCAAAGAGTTGTATGGCCAGACAATGACAACTTAAGCTAAGTTTTTAACTCCTGTAGTGATATGCTATATCTCTTGTCTTTAAAATATCACAAATTTAGTCCATTGTCCCACCTCCCTGACCCCGAGTCTTGTGCTGTAGTCTAAGGATGACACTACACATTACCTGAATTTCTGGTCCCACAGGTATCCAATTTCCTCATTGTATAACCCATCACACTCTTTAGGTACATCAGTACATTCTCTGCACATCCGGCCAAGACAGTTTAAACAAACACCTCTGTTTAATGCACTCTAGAAAAAGAAGGCACATAAACTGTGTAATATGTCTGTATAAAACTTCTTTGTTTATTCTGCTGATGCCATGGTATTCATTATCATGTGGTAATTTAACTAGAAGAAAGCAGAATTTATGCGTTGCCTATTCAAAAATGGAGGAGCTATAATAAGTTTTGAAGCCTCCTCTCAAAAATTAGGAACTAGGGAGTACCATCTATTATTTAACTCTTCTATGATTTTCTGTTCATATCGGTGTTATCAGAATGTATTACCAGAAATTAGTCGTAATTTGCTGTAGCCATTTCATTTGCCAAAATGATTGTAATGTGAGTATTTTGTTTGTGTATAGCTGATTGCTTTTCTGGATTCCATTGGACAAGATCTGAGGACTGTCTAAATTATGTACAGTACAGTATAGATTCAAGTGTTACAGAGTGATTCCAGATTAATCAGCTTTATCTCTGATTGGTTAGAAGTTGTACAGGCTTTTGCCTGAATAACTTGGAAATTATTTGTTTAAGGAGTGTTACCATATTGTTACAAGTTATTGAGCATTGATTCTTTTTGAAATATGCACTGCAACACTCAATAATAAAACGAGGGTCACTTTTTGTTCACCAGGAGCAATAAAGTGAAAGGAATGCTATCCCTACAGTTGTAGTGGTATTACTTTTACCGAAACTGATTTTATCTAGTTGTTCTGCTACCAAAATTTACACCTATCATAAACTGATGCAAATACAGGGAACATGAACCGGAGAGACAGAGCTGAATGTGCAACACAGGATGCAAGAATGTCTGCAGGTGCCTGCACTGAGGTGTTCAAACTTCACAGTGAAGTTCTTGCTCCTGGAAACGTTCATTGTTTGTGGTCTCTCTCAGATACATACATACTGAATCTCTAGGAAAAAAGAGAATGATAAATTTCGGGTGCAGATGAGGGATACCTGCAGAAGGCCAAACTTACTATTCAGCTAAGATAACAGTATTATTGAGCAATATATTTAAGATCAATGAGCCTGAATAGATGAACATAACAGGAGGATAAGAAACCACAAAGAGAACTAAAGGTAACAAAACAACTAAAAGATAACCCTGCCATCCTGTTGGGATTAATAGAAGGACAGCAAACAAGGCAGGATAAGCAAGGAAGGAGAGTGAGCCTTGCTGTGTTCTGTGGGGAAGAGAAGGAGATACAGTATTCCTTTCTTTTTTTCTTGATTGTGAATAGGAGAGAAGAGTGAGCAGACAAGTTTCAAGCATGTTGGTAGACAGAGTGAGAAGACAGGAAAGCAACTCTTGTTTTGCTCTTTTTTAGTTCTGGTGGGAGGAAGGGAGCTGGCAAAGGAGGAAAGCAGATTTTATTTGCATGTCAGTTGGAGGAGGGGAGAGTAGAGTAGGAGGACATTAAAACCTTTTTAGGTTTCTGAGATGAAGAGAGCAGTGAAGACTTGAAATCTTGTTTCATTTTATTTTCTTATTAGTGACATAATTGGTCTTTAGCCACAATTAACCACAATTTGTATTGTGGTTATTTTTTAATAAGCTGATTCTAAAGGAAAGAATAAAAATTGGATGGGGGAGGGGCAGAATTAGAGAATAGGAAAGTAGGGTTTTTTTTCCCCTCATATTGGAAAGGAGTTTGCAGAAATTAAAGCAGTGGTTTTTGTATCTGTTCACTGTGAGGAGAGAGGAAGTTTCTCCTCACATCTCATTTAACTAAGTCCACATAGTCTGTGAGCTTGTGTTATGGGAAAGAATATATGAAATGCCCTATCATCAGCAAGTCAGTCAAACCATCAGTCCCAGTACTCTGTCTCTCACAGTGACAATACAAGATGCTATTTAGAGAAAGCAGACAAGATAACTATCTGTGATCCAATCCTCCTGTAATTCCCCACTGTCCAGAAGTGTTGTTTTAGAGATGTTAAAGGATATGTACATCTCTGCCTGTTCCCTTTAATATCTATTTATGGGTGTCTTGTCCACGAATTTGTCTAATCTCTTTCAAGGTTGTCATAGTATCTCCCTCCAGCATGCCATGTATCAACGAATTTGAGAAGTTAACTACTCAATGCATAAGAAACTTTTTCTTCTGTCTGTTTTAAACTGGTTTTACCAAGTGCTCTCTAATTCTAGTATTGTAAGATTTAGTGAATTTCACTTATGCACTGAGATTTTCCACCACCTTCATAATTTTGTAACCTTGATCCTTTGTCCTTTCAGCCTTCTCACTTCTATTTTGAATAGCTACAGCCTTTTCAGTCTTCCTTAATAAGACAGCCATGACATCCTCTCAGTAATTTTAGTTGCCCTCTTCTGTACCTTCTCTAACTCCACTATGCCCTTCTTGAGACACAGACACCAGAAATTTAGAGTCCTCAAGCTGTGGGTTTTCTGCAATGGCAAAATGATGCTCCTCATCTTATTTTCAGTACCTTTCCTGATGATGCCCACTGTGTTGCTGGATGTTTTAGTAAACTGACCGTGAACAGTGAAACTCATTTGCTGGCATTTTGTCCACTCAGTTGTTCACTCCTCCTGGAGTTCCTCACCATCTGTCAGAAGAGCTCAGTATCATCTTCAAACTTGAGGATTTTGCTGCATTTCCTTTCCACATCACTGGTGAAGATTTTGAATAAATTTGGTCCCAACACCAGTCCATGGAAGACACCACTGCTGATGCTTCTCCATCCTGCAAAACCCTACCTTTATTTCCCATCCTCTAACAACCTGCCAGGCAATAAAATGTCATTTCCTGCAGTCCTGTGGCAGCTTAATTTTTTTTGTAACCTTTGGTATGGAATCTGGTCAAGGGTTTTTTGAAAATTCAGATGTATTATCCTCTTTATCCATCTGCTTCTTGACAATGTTCTAGAACTCCAGCAGATCAAGGAGGCAGGATACCCCTCCAAGTCATGCTGACTCTTTCTCAATAGATTGTGTTTATTCATGATCTAATGATCTAATTCTTTATTATAGGCACTTTCTACCATTTTCCCAGGGATGGAAGTCAGACTCACTGTTCTGTAGCTCACAGGTTCTGGTCTAGAGCACTTGTCACCATCTGGTCAGTAGTTCTGCAATTTTACGTCTTATTTCTTTCTGAACTCTTGGGTGAATGCCATCTAGTCCTAGTGGCTTATTAACATTTCACTCATCTGGTTGGTCTAAATACTTCCAGTATGTTTACTCCAAACTGATCTACCTCCTCTGACACCTCTGCTATAAAGAACATATAAGTTATGAACCAATGTATTCAGCAATAAAGACTTAAGCAAAGAATCTATTGAGTTTCACTGCTATGCCTTTCTTGACCTTGAGTGACCCTTATTTCCTATGATCAGACAGTCCCCCCATTTGCCAAACTGGCTTCCTGCTTGGCTGGGTAGAGCTGCTTGACCTCCAGGAGTAAGAAATGCATGGCATCTCTTCTGCCTTCTTCTCTGTAAATGTTCTAGTTTTGGAAGACATAGGTATTGTCCCCTTAACTGGGGTCAAGGCTAACATACATGTTTTCCTGCAGTGTTTGATGAGGACATGGATTATGAAAAAAAATCATAGTATAGTGATTAATGATCATTTTCAAATGTTATAATAAATAAATAACGCTATTTATCTATATTTCTTGTTCAATTTGACTATAATCAAGAATGCAGCAAGTCTGTATTGCTTCAGATTAAAGGTCCATCTAGCCTAGTATCCTGACACCGAGACAAGCATAGCAACAAGGCAGACTCCCCCAGCTGCTAATAATTTGTGGTTCAGAGAAACAGTGAACAATTGTTCCATATTCACCTTCTCTGACACTCATGATTTTATAGGCATCTGCCATATTTTCTTTCAGGGGAACAGTCCTGGCTGAATAGTTATGTCTATTAAGCAGCTCCTTTCCTTGCTGTTATGCACGTTTGATCATCCTTGTCCTTGTCTGAATCTTCAGCTGGAGATTTTTAGTTTCATTATCCGTTATCATGTGCTTTGCTCAGTTTTAATTGCTTTATGTAATTTGCGATACTTTTTGTCTGGAATATAATGTGCAAAATAGGTCTAGAATTCTGCAAGCTTGTTTATTTTCTTTTCCAGAGCTCAGAATACACGACAGACTCTGTCATGGGGATTTGCAACTATTTTAAATTTTATATACCGGCCCACACTTCACATTCAAAAAGCAATGGCTGCCATATTTCCAGTTGAGGGTTTCTGGGAGAGAAAAATGTGCATGCACACCATGCAGAGCGCCCATCAGGACAGTTGAACTAACTTAGGGGCCTGTAGCCATTGAAAGGAAGGGGTCCACTCTCCACCTTCATTGTAGTTAGTGCACTCATAGCTTCCCTTTTGCTGGTCCTGGTGCTCATTTGAACCCACAGTGAATTGACTTTGTTACCATCTGTCAAAAAAACAATCTGTCAAAAAACTAACCCTACAGATGAAAAGGGAGCAGTTTTCAGTCAGATTAACAAATTGAATCAGCTTATCATGCGGTGCAAGGAGCGTTAGAGCAAGAAAGTTACCTGGATGTGAGCACAGGAAGAAAGAACAGGAACAGTCTTTTTGATAGCAGTGAGCCATGAAGATGTGCCGCTTAACTGCATACTGACTCATTAGGGGTGGGCAGATGCATGTGCCTGGTTGCAGCATTTAGCCAGACCTGTGCTGCACAGGTGATGCATTCTGGACATTGGACTTACTGCACACATGCACAACAACACTGTAAGACATGGAACATCCTAAGTGCTACTGATTCACTACACATGCGATGTAGAAGTACAAAGTACTCATTTCTCAGGGCTGCTCAATGTCTGGATACCCTTGTCAAAGCTATAGCACCCAATTACATTATTAGACATCTGGAAATACTGTCAAAAATATGATGAGGGTTTAGAAAGCACACACACACAAAACATATTATTTGAAGGAATGATACAGTTGGCCAGTCTGTACCAAATAATAAACAAGAAAACATAAGAGGTGATTTACTAGAGAAGCTTACATGAGTTGTCATCCCCAGTCATGCACATGGGAACAGACAGCCCTGTGGACACCCTCTCTCTTCCTCCTCCTTATGTTCATAGCTACACTCAGCCTTGTCTGTAGGTACATTCACCCTGCAAGGCAGCGCTGCATAAGCATCCCCAAAAGAGCTGAGAACGGGCTGGTACGTTTACAGGGATCAGGGTGGCCTGGTGCAGAGTTACACCGTGGATGCAGGATAGCTATGTTACTGCGTGTTAGTGAAAGAATCCCTTTGTGAGTATATTCAGAGAATGTATCAGACACAGCCCATGTGGCCCTGATGGCAGGGAGTAGGAATGTTTGAGAAAGAGGTGGGTTTTTTCAATCTTATGGCGTTGTTTATTCAAGTGATAGTTACTTTTATTTAGTGTGCGGAAATCTTGGACTCAGTCCAAGTTATACTTGGAATTTTTCCAGCGGGTTGAATTGTTTCTGTAATTTTTTTTCATTGTAATTGTGTGCATGGTGGGGGGCTTGCTAATTGTTGCAAGTCTCTGCTATTTCCCTCTATTTATAGCTTTCTGTTTGTACAGCTGTATTTAGAAAATAATGAGTTCCTTGAAAAGCTGCATTTAGGTACTCACTTTCTCTTCATGATTCTATGGAGTTAGTTCTAAGTCTCAGCTATTACAGAAAATATGTTTAAAAATACATGGTGGCATAACATAAAGCATCATTCCAAACACAGACAAATGAGTGAAAGATTAAGTTCTGTAAAGCCACAATGTTTAGGAGAAAAGAAATAGCAACAGTAATAAATTGCAAGAGTTGAGTCTGTCTGCTTCTGGTCATATGTTAAAAAATCTTATAACCATCCACATCTGCTGCAGTGCTCACTGAAGTCAATGGAAAGATTCTCATGCATTTCAGTATGAGCTGGATCAGACTCAGCTAAGTCAAAGGAGACAAGTAATTAATACGCAGTGCAAAAGAATGAATTTGCAGTCCATTGTTCTGTACCATTCTTAAAAAAAAAAAAAAAAAAAAAGCCTTGAAATTTGTAACCACTCCTTTTCTTTTTATACTGCAGCAGCTGAGTCCCTAACAGTTACTGTAAGATCATTTAGATGGCTGATTGCTTTATCACTAATACAAGATCAGTACAGTTCTAGCATTCTGATAATCATGCCTTTCCTGGAAACCATGTTTGGAATTAGCTTTCTTTCTTCTAATACAAACCTTGAAAAAATAAGGTAGTAAAGCCAAGCATTCAAAAGCCTATATGATGTCACAGTTAGGGCTTTCCACACAACTTTAGTTTTTCCCTCCTTGTGTGTGTTATGGTATCATATTTAATTGTAATTTAATTACAAGATCTTCCAGCTACACAACTGGAATGAATGATGCTCTGGGACGAATCTGGAATGTACAATGAAAGAGACTGTAGGCTGCTTCCTTTAAAAGCATAAGTAGATGTGCAGTGGATAAGATATGGAAAATCAGGAAGAGAAATGATAAACTTGGGACTAGCTAGTTGAATGATGTTCCAGGGAAATGGATTCTAACCTTACCTCTGCTATGGAATGCTTCTGTGATTCTAAACAAATCACTTAAATTTAACCTGCTACTCTGGCCAATAAATGAGCCTCATACTTTGAAAACTTAGGGACCCATTTTCTGTTTTGGGGATTTTTGAGCAGTTAAAATTGGCATATGTTTTGTATTGATAATTTTGGCTTTCATTTCTCTGCCTCAGTTTCCTACCTATAAAATGAGTATAATAATACCACATAATTTCATGTTCTGAAGCTAAATATAATAATAGTTTTGAATCACTCAGCTTATTCTATAAACAGCATCTCTGAAACCTCTGCGAAGAAAAGGAACATTTATGTTCAGGGTATGGATATGTATGCCATATCAAGAAGGACGAAAAATGAGATTTCTTTTTTATCTGAATCACTGGATGATGTGGGAGACTATTGAAAAATGGTGTTACAGTTTTATAAATTAAAGACAGAATCACAATGTCAGTGCACCAAAGGAGCAAACTAAAATTGCACAGAGATCCCAAATTCTAGCAACCTTTAGGTTCTAAAGTCGTTTGAATTTAAAATCTTTGCTCAGTTTTAATGAACCAATTTTGTATGTAATTTTTTAACAATCTAGCTTTCAGTTCCCTGTGCCCACCTAAATCACTTGAACTTCTGGAATAGCAGATAGTAGTAACATGCTATGCTAGACAGAGAAGAGTCACACACCTTACAATAAGTTTTGAAGCTTTTTTCTGATACCAAGATACATATGCTAGTTACTATACTCTTTGCTTCCAATTGCTTTTGTCTTGCTTTTCTGCCATTCAGATCACACATCTTCTACCTCCCTAATTCCTTCCTACCTTCTAAGCACCCTCAATGAACTCAAACACACACAGTGATATTCTATTTTGCTGTGTTGCAGAAAAAGACTTGCTTCACCTCCAGAGCTGGGAATTTTTAGAGATTTAAAATGCAGTCAGACATGGGCAAGCATAGCAAATGGTCCTTTCCCTACTGTAGCCAACTTCTCTATCAAATTTCAACTTCTTTCACATTTAGCCACATTTCTCAACAAATACAATCAAAATGGGCTCTAGGCATTTGAAATTTTGATAAAATGATACTGAAATATAACAATGCTGAAAAAAAAGGATCATGAAAAATGCCATATAATCTTAACAACTAGTACTAACAGTCATGCAGGAAGTCACAAGGGACTGCATGAGAGGTTGAAGGAGCTCTTCCTGTTAGGATCTGTAGGGGCAAAGGCACACAGGGTCCTGCTAAGCCTTGTGTTCCCACAGCATGCGCAGGGGAGAATCCCTACCAGAATTCTGCACCTGTACTTTTATAGATCTTCTGGTATGCTCAGTCCTATCTTCCCATTGGGCATGTTGCACTGGACTGCACTGTCCAAAAGGGCTTCCTCCATAGGAGACCGATAGCGAGGATTTACACAAGCAACCTTTGCTTTAGCATGGAACTCTTTTGGGAGTGCTTGACTTATGAAACCATAAGGTTGTTCTAACATAATTGCTAGTAGGACTCAAAATATTCTTGACAAGGTAGCATTTTTATTTAGTACCATTAATCCCCTCATCCTGAGCAACTAGCCAAAAATGGTGAAATTGTTGGCTATTCTGTCTAGAAGTAAAAGTGGTTGACAGAGTATGTTTCTCTGATAATGGTCTTTCTATCTTCAAGCATGTGCCAAGCTCTATTTCCTTGCACTCAGAAAGAAGGAAGAAATAAAAATAATTACCCATACATCTTCAGTTTTCTGTACACACCCTAGAAAGCCCTTTTTTTTGTCCTTAGCTGAGTCATGCACTAGAGACTAGGGTCAACCTTTGTCCTCCATCAGCCTCAGTGCTCCATTGTACTCCTCTTGAATGACCTCAGCTCCACCAATGTCTTCAGTAAATAGCGCCCAGCTGATGCCCTTCTGCTTTATGCATTCAGATTTTTGCATTTCAATAACTAAAACTGATGATAGACATCCTGTTTTTGACTGCTAGTTGACAAAGATGAATCTGGCACATCACCTAAATTAGCATAAGTTATCTAAAAAGTTTCAAACCTGATGTGCCAAGCCTGCATTTATTTTATGATAAATATAGAAATCATGGCACTAAGAAGAAACTGTGCTATCATGTAAATTTCACCTTTCTCCTAGTCATTAGATAAGAAAGATACTTCAGCTTCCCAGAAGCTAATTATCCCTAAGTTGCAGTGTCACAGAAATAATCATTTTTTAAAGTCAGTTACATGAATAAAGTCAATTTTCCAGAGTAATTAGCTGAGCAACTATGACTGAGATGAGCAATTCAATTAGAATTTGAATTATGCAGTGCTTGTTTATGCCAATACAAAATAAAAGATTCAGTCCATCCTTGGAAGTGGCTTTTGTTGACGTTCCTATCAAGATAACTTTGAGAATAAAGGCCCCCTCTAAGGCAAAGAAAAAAGTATATTTCTGAGTAATTATTATCACACTTCAGGTAGTGAATGTTACAAGCCATGATGCTGCACACTAAGTGACTGACTGTTAGAGACATGGAATTAGCCTTTGCAAATGCTCTGCCTGAAGTGTTGTTGATGAAATTAAGGAACAGTAATAAAGAGCCAGATCAGAAATTAACTTCTGTAAAGATGTCCAAGAAGGGGATATGGAGTCAGAAGACACCCCCTGATGCTCTGACATGGGAAATGGTTACAGTTCCAGTATTTGTTATCCCTTGAGAAAATGGTGTGCTGCTCTAGCAGTGCAGAAAGGAGTATCCCATCTAGGGTACTCTTCTGCAACCACAGAAAGGAAAGAATGTCATTTTCAAGCATAACAGTGCAAATGTTTTCTTAGACATTGCAAAATTTGGGCACCCATTTGCACAGATTTATCTCACTTGTTTTAGGCACTTAACTGAAGCACCTAATTTGTTGCTTAGGGGATTCCTTTACATCCAACGATGACAGACAAAAATATTTAGTGATTCAGCCAAGCCAACTGCAGGTGCCTATCTCTATTCATTGATTATAGAAGGTTTGTCAGACAATACAGTTAAGTGACCAAAGCTTTTTGGAACAAGTTTATGGTTCCCAGGGGTCTTATAGGGATGATGAAAGTTCATACTGTACACACAAAAGAATGTACAGAAGAATAAATACAGTCAGCCCCCAGATAAACAGACCACAGACCTGTTTGTTATTATTTTGCACAATGGTACTTTTTCAGAGATATAGCCCACCCTGTTCTTGGTCCTGAAGCAATTTCACAACAAACATTTTTCCCTTAAAAACTGATTGACTGTAACTGTGCTATTTATGCTATTTCAGTCAGCCTCATAACGTTAAGCATTATTGTTCTAGATAACACAACCATGTAAACTTTATCACTGTGAGAAACCAATTTCTGCATGGTACTTTAACACAGCAAGTGACATACACAGAAATTACAGATACAGGTAGAATGTTGCTTTAAATTAAATACCGCTGTATTAAATTAATTATCTCACCTATATTCCAGCATTACACATTGTATTTTTGAACATTTAGAAAGTGGCTTGGTACTTTCTGACCATCTATATAGGGCCAAATACACCACTGATGATGCAAGAAGGTCCAACTCCCTTGGTTTCAGTGGCATTCAGTGCACTTGCTTGCAAAATAGTAAATATAGCAAGGTCAAAAGTTTAAGAGAGCTCCAATATTGCAGTAAATGAAAACATGTTATTTTACATCCGTATCACATATGACAATTTGAATATTTTATACAATGTGGTCATGACACTCCATGATATGTTCATAGCTTATTGCAATTGTATAATTGCTACTAAAAGTTCTTTCTTTGTCCACAGGTACTGTTCAATATCATCTTGGATATCACAGTATCTCCCTCTATTTCAAGAAAGAAATGAAAGTGCTGAAGTACTTACTGTGCAGATAGGGCCTTTGTTTATTCTGAACTTTGTATTAAATTCCTCATGTAAACAGCGTGACACAGAAACCTTTTGAATACCTGAGGATTTGCCTGTTGTTCTTTATGGCTCTGCTGGCAAACCTAAGGCCTTAATCACTGTAGTAACTAAGTAAGTAGTAAGCAGTAGCAAGCAACACTGTAGTTACAACAAATCAATGCATATACACAGTATATCACAGCAACCTGGATGCGAAGTGAAAAGAGCTGACCACAAGATAAAACTTGCTGTGGTGACTGCACGTGGGGGAGTATAAACAGAATATGCAGGTTCATCCAAGCAGCAATGGAAAGAGGGACAAAACAACCAATGACTCACAATACTGTTCTGTGACTGAGACCATTATCAATGAACATACTGGAAGGGCACAGGCAAAGCAGAATCGATCGCCTGTCCCTCCCAGCATGTTGCTGGACATGAGTCTGTCTAATAAAAGCATCTCATCTGTCACCTAGTTTTGTGTCTCTTCTTGGGAAATCAAACTGGGCAACAAGCTGTCAAAAATCACTGTGGCTCAAAACCAGTGCTAAGAAAATACGACTACATATAAAAACAGGACCAGATATGGTAATGCCATTTCAAGAGTGCATCTAAACTCCCCTTCGGTTTCTGAAGCAGTTGCTTATCTGTATCCAGTACAGGTTTGGAGTGACTGAAAGAGGTTCTAATACAGTCTACTAAAACAAATCCTGTGAAATAAGTTAGGTGGATTTCATCCAGTTCCCAAGAGAGACAAGTCTTCATCACAAAAATATCTCTGCTCCTGCCACTAGCTGGCATCTGTGTTGACAGTTGCTACAGAAGGACTGAAAGCATTGCCAGAGGACAGAAAATGATATCCTTACTGCTCCTTAGGATTGTCATTCAGTTCAGGACTGAGACATGCTAGCAGGAGAGCAGTGAGCTTCAGCAGGTACTGCCTGAGAGTCTGCTGTTCCCCCTATTCTGCAAAAAAACCTCAACCTAGCTCTAGTTCAAGTTATCACCACTTATCTATTCTTACCTAGCTTTTGTTACTCAACTACTTGAGCAGTGCTACTCCACAATATGTTTTGTGAAGTACTGACGTGTTTTTTTCCTTTTTTAAAAAAATGGACAAAGAACTGAAGTGAAAATACTAAATGACTTACCTGCAAATGGAAGAAAATTAATCTCACTCCCACTGTCAGTCCCTGGGCCCACAGCCAGTTTCTTGAGGTTACCATGCTTATCCCATGGCTAAGCAGGGATCTTAAACTTCCAGTCCTGCTGATGTTAAATATTTCACAGGTTTGACATTTTGTGTGCATTATTTTTAAGAAAGAATAAGATAGAACATAAATTGCTATGTATATTCTAGCTATATAGACAGGGAACCTATCCTGTTGTTTAAATATTACACTATCAAATACATAATACTGTCATCCATGTTTCATTCATCTGCTTTTTAGCTCTTTTGAGGTTCCATTCAAGTTAATTCAGCCAGTTTCTTCGGCCATTAAACTGGTGTTTCTGCCCTTATTAGAAAAATGCTTTACTATATCTCTTCTAACTGACTTTATAAAGTGTTTTCTGCTTGACATGGAAGTTTACACAAATGAAAACCATAATACAAGTTACATACCTATGTCAGGAAGAACTTTGTGGGAATGAGCTTCCTGCCTTCTCTTTCACTCCTCTCCTCTGCCCAGCAAAAGCCAGACTGTGACTCTGATTATATGACTATCTAGGAGAATACATATCTTTCAAGCACTTGAAAGCACTTGAAGGCTACCTGAACTTCAGACTAGGAATAAGCTGTCTCAGCTCCCTTTATTACAAATAATAATATTAAGACTGTCTTCCTTTATTATCTAGGTAATGAGGGGTGACTAGGAAGAGAGAACAGGCATGAGAGAGAGAGCAGTCCTTAGTTCTACGCGTTGTATTCACTAATTCAAGTGATTGAATATATCGAAGAGAAATCAATAAACTGCCATCCTGATTCTCTCAGCAGTTCAGAGCACCTCTTGTTTAAAACTAAGCTCAATCAACATCTAAAGGTTCCTATATGATGCAGCAACATATAGATAAAGAAGTGGATGGATAATAAATGCACAATAAAAAAGCTCAGTAAATACTTAACGTTGCTTTATAGATGACTTCAAAGTCATCTTATAGATGAATTCAAATGCAGCATGCAAGAAAGCTGTCTAAAGGTCTTTAAACCCAAACTTTCTTGCATGCTGCATTTGAATTAAGAGCTTAAAATGAGAAGTCAGGCAGATACCTTCATATATCTGGTAATTCTGATATTCAGACCCACAGTAAATGCTCTACAGAGAAGGTGCTGCTCAAATGCATAAATACTTAAGCAATTTATTAGATTTACCATATTTCTTACTATTCTTGTGAAAAAAAGGCACTCCTATAAAGACTTAGGTCAACACCAACTTTTACCTCTCAAGAGCAAAATTCTGATATTTCCTATTGTAAAAGTATCACTGCAAAAGAAGTTATACAGAGGTCTGGTACAAAGGTGCACAGTGTTGTCTTTGTTGAAGTTGTTCACCTTTTCCCCTATTTGCTCTGTTTTGATCACTGTTTTTCAGAAACAGTCTGCTTTACAAATACACACATGGGAGTGTTTCACATGCAAACCTGAAAATACTAGTTTATGAAGTAAACACACTTATTCCAGTGAGTCTAAAAGCCTTTGTCCCTCCAGGAAAAGTATTACACATTCAAATAATGAAAATATGAAAAAAGTCTCAAATCTCCTCTTGGAGCTAATATGTTATGTGACAACTTCAGAATATTGCTTTTTACCAATGTGCTCATCTTTCTTTTCTGAGAGCCTTGTGCTGTAGAAAACTGAGATTTCATTTTCATAGGTGCTTGCAAGGTACAAATCATGTTGTTACCAATGGTTAAATAATTAATAAGAAATGTCAGGGCCACAGTGTCAAATGCTCTAATATGTTACCATCATGGTAATGTTCCTTTCTTCAAGAAACAATTTCAAAATATTAATTAAATATCTTTCTTTTCTCAAGTCTATAGCTTGTGGACCTTTAAGATACAGTAGCATTTGAACACAGTTATTTCTTAATCTGTTTTCTAAAGTGGAAATTAAGGAGGTTATTTCTTACAAGGCCTGCATTTACATCAAAAAAATCATCATAGCTGACAGTTTCAATTCAATCTAGACTGGGAATCCAAGCAGCTTATGTGCTTTCTATCATGGCTGAAGCACTTTGGCAGAACAATGTGGAAAAACCTGTACCTGCATTGATTTTCACACCTCAAGCCCCTGCAGTCGGAACAGAGCTGGTATTGCTTCGTACTAGGCTTTACCAGCTAACCAGTAACATAATAGAGTATCTATCTCCTGATGTTGCAAAGACTATGTCTTGCATCAGAAGCTGTGTTATCTCCGTGTGTAGGTGTGGTTGCCAATGCCCTTACTGCAGTCCATTGCAGGGTTGCAGGAAGAACTCCACTTTGTGATGAGACCTGTGTTACAGCTAGACTGCTACTATTGCTTAGACTGGCTTATTTAAAGATAGTCCCTCTACACAATAGAAGTGACTATAGTGAAAATATACTGTACCGTATACACTACATATGTGTATGCACATATGTATCCAGCCTTCTCAGACTCAGGAAGCTACTCTGTGGGGAAAGTTCAGCGGTTTTCTTGTATATGAAGAAAGCAAAATTAATTCTAGTTTTTAGCAGCTACTGCAGCCCTACTTGTCTGTCTGTCTTCTTTCAGCAATAAAGCCTAATTTTTTTGTTTTGGTTTACTGAGTTTGTATCTGATTTACAGATTTACATTCTGTTCCTTACTCTGTGCTGAGTGAGAGAGATGTCAAAGCACTGTCATAAAAAGATACCACAGTGTCCCATATGAAACACAATTCCAATTCAGGGAAAGTTTCCTACATACTTATCATTAAGTATGTAAGGCAAATAGCCACAGCTGTATCTCTTCATATACCACCACTTTTTCATTCCGATAATCTGGCAGATGATCATTTCTGCCAGACTCTTTTAGGGGAACATCATGCTATACAACCACAGGCTTTAATGAAGGAATGACTCATACATGTACATGAATTCCGAATCTGTAATTGTAAGGTTTTACCTAGACATAGGTATAAGGCTGTGAGAATGCTTCTTGCTTTCTTCCTTAGCTGTGAACACCTTGACCTTCTGGTTTCAAACTATCTTGCAGCCTGGCTCAAGGAAAAAAATCTGTATTGTCTAAAGCCAGTGATGCTACAGGCATGTGTTGGGCAGTATTTCATTTTGCTAGTAATTCCAATGAAGTCAGAGGAAGATTGTCACCTTCTCTTCAACCCTGCCTACTCTATTTTTGTAATTCTCTTTCAAACACAGTTCATATGTATTTGTCAGTGTACGGAGCCTGATGTGTCCCAGATGCGTTACAGCTGCTGTATACACATAGATTGAATCTACAGTGCATGTACTGCAAAATCACTGTGTCCAAAAACATTTCATACTTCCTGTGCATACGCAGATCAGTTGCACAGTGGTCCCTATATGCTATAAATGTCTCACAAACTGCCTATACGCTACAGCACAAAAGCGCATGAAAAGTGGATATGAAAAGTGATTTGTGGACATCCAGACATTTTGACATTTAAGAGTCCTAAACAGTGACAAAAAAATTAATTCAGAAGGTGATTCATAAAAGCCTACTACCAAAACTGGTAAAGCAAGAAACTGCATATGCCTGGCAGAACAGCGCTACAGACTAGTTTTTCAATGTGGTTATTGCACGGTTCAGTCATAATGCCAGTCCACAGTGTAACTGAGAAACAATGTCCATTTACAATACACAAAAATTGATTTGATTTAAGTTCTTAGATTGTTTCAGAAAACTTGGAAACTAGATGCTATGCTTTGCATAAAAAGTCTGGGGGAATATATTGGACCAGAAACCCACGTCCGAGATGATGAACACAGTTTGTAGGCAATTTTGTGTTGGTACCTCTAGCTTCTTTAGGCAGAGTTCTCCACTCTGTAACAAACTTATTTGTATCTAACTTGATCTGTATGAAATAACTTTTCAAATCTGTTTTTCTGACTGGCTGCATACTCAATGGGGTGAAGCACAAGACTGAAGATACTTAACTCCTCCTCTAGCTGTTGCATCTAATATTTCTTTTTGTCTACTAGAGAAGTGATAAAGTATAGGATTCAAAAATTCTATCCAAGAGCCAGAATTGTTATCAGCTGAGTACCCAAGCACTACAACATACAGAGAAATGAGAACTACCAAAGCAAGCCAAACTAAATGGTAATGGTAGTTCAAAGATACATAAACTTCAGACTGAGTGAAAACCACCCAGAGGTTCTGTATAAGTAAAAATTTGGAATTTCTTTTTAAAATAGCCCATTAAAAATGGGGCAAAATATTCCAGTACAGTAGATGAAAGTGTATTCATAGAGAGAGTGAATCTGCTCTCTCTGAAGTCAATGAGAGCAAAATTGGGGCCCCATTATTTTGGAAAGAAAATCAAGAAACAGGATCACCCTTAAGGCAAGAAACCTGAGTGTGGGTTAGCCTAAGCGTGCCTGTAATAGACAGAAAGAGGAGACAGAAAGCTGGCCAACATAAGGCAATGGAAGTTTTGCCATGACTTCAAAGGAAGTAGGATTTCCCCCTTATTCTTAATAGGGCAGTATATTTGGCATTATAGCAAAAATAATAAAGGATATATTTAAACTGATTTATTACATGCAAAGAGTATTAGGTAAGTAGCTAAAGCTGAATCCATCCAATGCCTCTTCTTTGCCAACATATATTTACCCTTATAGAAGACACACCCTTTTGCATAGTTTACTTTCTAAAATACACATACTTCTCGATTTTAGTCAAGTCAGTTGCAAATTGGCTTGTCTGTTTTATAGACTTCAAAGAAGGCAGATTAAAATTATCTGATCAAAATCCTACTCTACCAAAATCAAGAGCAAAACTTCCACTACTTTCATAGTGCCAGGCTTTCATGCTCCCTCAGAGGCAGTATCTGGACATGCTGTGTCTACCAGCTGTGACTGTTGATTTAAAGAGAGTCAGACTTTTTACTAACTTCAGCTCTAATACAACAAAGGTTTGCTTTTTGTTTTGCTTTATTCCATATCATTAATATAACTACAGTAAATAAAACTTCAGTTAGATCAGGATCAGTATCTGAATCTTATATAAATACAAAATATGTCAGTTAAATTCAAGAGTGCATATCAAGTGAATTTGTCCATATGTTTCAAAAGGGAACCTGTGAGAGAGAACCTTATTGACAAGCTCAGGAAAAAAATGTATCATTATACTGGTGATCATCCTAAATAAATACTTTCACATTTACAACAATCTCCATGGAAATTTCAATCCCCCCCAAATTTTTCAGAATATCACTGGTGCAGCTCAAAGACACAGATTTGAACATGGCTTTTGCCTAAGTGTGTCACATTTGCATTTATACATTGGGAAAATAAAACTGAACTGAAGATACACAGTTTAAATATATTGCATCTTCTTATACTTAGACAAAAATGTGTTAGCATTTTAGCAGGACAAGTTACTTTCAGGGCAAGAACAACTTCATACGCTTGACCTGTTGGTTCAGCAAAAGAATGAACTAAATCGGAAGGCACAAGAAATGGAAAGAGAGACATTTTGCTTTTGTTTAGGAATCCAGCACTGGTATTCTCCAGTGAGGTTTTGAATATTTCCAAGGATGGAGTTTCCACAACCTCTGTGGACAACATGTTCCAATATTTAACCTCTCTCATTGTGGCTTTATTTTCTGTCCATCTGGCTGAAATTTTTCTTGTTGCAATTTTTGAATGTTGCTTCCTGTCCACTTTCTATGCACTTCTGAGAAGAGTCTAGCTCTGTCTTACCTGCAACCCCCATTAGACAGTTGAAAACAGCAATTAGCTTCCTCTCTAGGCTTTCTCTTTTGGCTGAACAGATTTAACTTTCTCCGTCTGTCATTGTACATGATGTGTTCTCTCTCTCTCACCATGTTAGTGGCTCACGTTCAGCTTGACATCCACTGTGACCCCCATCCCTGGCCCTTTTCAGCAATGCAGCTACTCAGCCAGGGAATTTTCTTCTTTTACCAATGTAGAGGTTATTCTGCTCCAGGTGCAGAACTTTGCACGTCTTCTTGCATGCAATTTCTGTTGGCCCAGACCTCAAGTTTCCAGAGGGCCTTCTGGACTGAAGTTCTACTATTTGGTGTGTCAGCTACTTCCCCCAGTTTAGCAGATTGCACTTTTCATTCCATTTAACAATTTTAATTGTATATTTTTCTATATTTGGCACTGCGCATCCTGAAAGAGATATTGTTTTTGAGTAGGAATGCCAAATGAACATGAACAACACTGAACATGAACAAGCAAGTAGCCTTTTTGGAAAAATCTGTCATAGCTTTAAAGTCACTACTATCTCCATAGTTGATTGTTACTGTCCTTTTTGTTTAGAACCTCAGGCTAACAGCAGAATCAGTAGATGGGTCATGTTGTTATGTCAGGTTTTCATACCAAACTTTGAGATAAAGCCAATGCCATTACACAGAAGTGGATAACACCCACATACTCCCTCTCTGAACTGTAAGGGCAGTAAGTCTCTTGATTGTAGGACTAGTATGTGAAAAGTGAAAAGAACAGGCAGGGAAGGTATTGTTTTCATTGGCTAAAGAGAAAGCTGGAAGATCATCTGTCTGAGGCAAGAGAAAAGGTATTTTTTGTTAACTAAGACCCATAACAGAACATGTTGGACTGTGAAATAGTAAGCCTGATAGTCATTTATATGTTTTGTGGTTTTGAGCAAATCATTAACATTTCTATGCCAGTTCTTTTATGTGTGGAAATGGAATATTACTTATTATTACTTAATAGTACTTCAAGGATATATTGGAAGAACTAATCAGTTGTTTATTAAGTACTGTGAAGAAAAGTATTAATAATAGCAGTAGTAGGTAACCATGTCACCATGAGCATAACTGCCTTGTCCTATGTTCAGGGCTGACCCTGTCCAGAGCCCCATTAAAATCAGTGCAATTTTACACAAGAACTAGTAGAAATGGGTAAGCACTCTCTTGCAGAATCAGGCTCTGATCAGGAATACGGACTGATTACAGCAGCCTGAAGGAATATAATTTTGTCCCCAAGGCAGATTTGAATATTTCAAAATTTGGAACAAAACCAAGGAGTGCTGAAACTTCTCACAGAATGATGCTTCAGCTCTGGGGCATCCTGTCAGCCTTGCATCATGCATGTCTGGGGAATCTGGGTTGCCAAGAAGCCACAAAACTGGAGGGTCCTTCCTTCCCAGCTATCAGCGTTCTGTCAGCCCCAAAGACAGGGAATCTGTGAGCCCAATATCCCTAGCACCAGCCAGAAGGGCTGTTGAGAAGACAGACAGGCAAGCTGGCAGGTTCAGTTGTCTTGGAAAGCTGCCTGGATTCCGTTGGAAATTGGTCAAAAATAGAAATACTCTTGTGGAACATTTTTTTTTTCAATGAATGGTATATCCTGATGAGAAAATGTTTCATCATAATTTTTCTAGCCAGATTGTTCACTGTTGGAAGTGGACAAAGCTATTTTACGGATTTTTTGCACTCCCACAAGGTTTAGTAGAATCAGATTAATGAGCAAAGCACTCTAAACATTCAGTGACATTTGGTTCTGAGCTTTTACTCCAGGAACCTCTCTCTTTCACTGAAGTCCAAGTTCCAAATTCATGCCTCAAATACAGAGAAACTGTATTGAGTGAAGCACAGTGCTACCAAAAATTAATCAATTGCTTTCTATTGCTAAATTTCTTCAGTATGTTCACAACTGCCCTTAACTTCAGAACAGCCCTTGCACAATTAATTGAACTAGAGGCTTACCTCTGATTAAAGATACACATTAATACGAGATTAGTCTTAAATACAGGCAGGAAAGATTTCCTATGGATATCCTGGTATATGTTTCTGTAAGTAGTCTGTGCTCATTTAGACAGCTTGTAACAGTGCTACAAGAAACAAAATCTAATTCTCGAAAAGCAGCTTTCAAAGAGTGTAATATTTCCTGTTTATATTAATCCACAAATAATAACATGTAAATAACGAGCATTCTGTGATCTTAAATCAGTTTTGTGGTTAGGTAGGCAGTTATTGCCTAATTGCTGTGAAGTCAATGACACTGCAGGAGCAATATTACTTCAAATATCATAGAGACCAAATATCTTTCCTCAGATAATCATTAGAGGTTCCACCATGCTACAGAATAAAATTATTTAAGAAGTGGCCAAACCAAGGTAACAGGTCACATAGACAGAAGAGCAGTGGATATCGTATACTGTGATGTTAGTGAAGTTTCGGACTCTGCCTTTCATGACATTTTCATGAGCCATCTTGGAACACAAGATTTAGAGAAAAATACTATGAGGTGGGTACAATACTGACTGAAAAACTGCACTCAGTAGTATATTGTCAAAATACATTTTGTGTTGTGCTGTCCACAGTGGTCTGTCCTGGTTCTAGTACAGCCACTATTTTCATTAGCACTCCAGATAATGCAATAGTCTAATTGTTAAATATATAAATAACACCAAACTGCAAAAGCCTGTGAGGATCTTAGAGAACATGATTAGTCTTCAAGATGATCTTTACACATAGGAGAACATAGGAGAAAGTTAGAAAAATCAGCTGTATAAATATAGTATTGGAAACTAACTGTAGAGTAGCAGTTCTACAGAAGAGGCTGTAGGGGTTGTACACAGACAAAGCCTAAAATGAGTCAACAATATTGCTGTGGCAAAACAGGAAAAACACCATGAAGGAGGGTTGTGTGCCATAAATTTTATGTTGGTAATGTGTAAATAGGATTGTTGTAGCCAACTTTGAGCACTCTGTTTCAAAGCAATTGTAATACAGAGAAGGAGATTTAAAGTGCAGAAAAAAAAGAGCTGTGAAGAAAAATTAGAGGAAGTGTGATTGTTTTGTTCAGGGAAGATAGAAAACACCAAAAAGTCTTCAAACCCATAAAAGGCTAACAGTAAAGATAAAGGAAATGTACAGTTCTCTGTCATCACTGTGGATGAGTCAGAAGGAAATAATCTTGCACTGTGGTAATGAAGTTAGACAAGTGTTAGACATTAGGATCATAAAGATAGGCAAGTAATGGTATAGCTCACTTAGGGAAACTGTAGAATATCCATCACTGGGTAGAGATAATAACAATATGAAGCAGCAGCTGTAAGGGGATCACTTGTTCCTAATTGTTCCTAATATTCTATGAAAACTATGTGTGACTTTATCTGATCAACCAGTAATAGTTTTGGAGTATTATAGAAGGAAATTATTTATTTAGGGATAATTAAAATAGCGTGCCAAGGAGAACATCTTCAGTACATTTTTAACAGAAATTAAGTACTTAAAGAAGGAAAATTGCATTATAACACAAATCTGTTACAGTAACATTTCTGTTTAGTGTAAATCAAGCGACTTTAGCTTTGATATGTACTGTCTAGAAACTAACTGTGCAATAGTGTAACAGACAGCCACTCCTCCAGTATTTTCCTTTCCTTTTCTTTCATTCTGTTCCACTTTGTAGCATAAGAGACTGATTCCAAGTAATAACAGTTTAGAATTTGAGTCTTGGATAGATTAATTTTTTTTAAAGTACCAAACAGACTTTCCTTTTGACAAGCTATATCATAAAGACAAAAACATGGGGGGGGGGGGGAGACACATTTAGACAAATACAAATGATAAATAACAAAATTACTCATGTTATATTTTAATGAGCGTTGCTAGAAAAGGTTGTTAGGACTTTATTGAAGAAATGTAAGCAATTATGTGCTCTTATATAGGTAGGCATATGTACAATCACATATCCTCTATAATTAATGAAATTCCCCGTAGAGATGTAGACTCAAAACACAGAGTGTGGCCTACTGTCCAGACTTCATGGAGAAAGAAGTTCATGCCTGTATTAAGAAGCTGGCTTTCCTCAGAAAGGAGAGCCACTCTGCTTTTTTAGGGTGAGTTGTTATAAGAAAGTCCAGAAGGTTTAGCTGTCTGGACACCCTACAAACTAGTATTTCAGTTGAGACATGAATGCAAGCCTAACAAACTGTGTGAATAGACCCAGCAAAAGGCACAGTAGGAAACAGCCCTGGCACCTTCCTTTAACTACTTCAGAGCTGCAGCTTCCTGTATCTCATGAGTTCTTTCTTTCCTATATTGTTTGTATAGTACAAAACTTTGAAACAGCACTCTGTCAGTGTCATTATCTGAACAAAAATTTAAGCTGTATGCAGTTTTCAACATATGAGAATATATGTTTTTTAAAACTCATGGAAAGACATATTGTTCTTTTGTCAGAAAACCTATTGTATTAGGCTTTTACAGTATTGAATCCAGCAGCATGAGAAACGGTTAAAGGTGCTGATGTACAGAGAGTGAGTGCCCTGCTGAAAACAGGAGGTGCCAGTTCTGACATGATAGCTTGCTTAATAAGATAATTGTTATAACCGGCTGCTTTTCATACCATATTATTTTGATATTGAGGCAAGGCTTCTTCAAAGACATTTAAGTCTCAATGACGGTGTCAATTCAATGGTAGGAGGAAGTAATCAATGAGAAATAATTTCTTCCTCCTAAACTGCAGAGCTCAGAAAACCACCATGCTTATGATTAGATGAATAGACACTTCCTGCTGCTTTAGTTTCATCCCTGAGCACCGCAGAATCCTCAACAGGGCTGAACCTCTGTCCCAGCTGGACTAAAAGGAACTTTTGAGAGAGGAGTCAGTTAGCTGCAGACAGAGACAGAGCCTGACTGCATTCCACTATGATTTTCTAGGAATGTTACTGGGCTACTCTGAGACTCTCAGCAATAGCAGTGAGTTCTTCATAAAGGCATAATACCAGTGGGAAGATGACAAGTGAACAGTATCAGAGGGTATATGGGTTAACTGAGGAGCTGACACTTTTCAAGTCATTCCAGGAGTTCTCAGACTTCTAATTCTTTTCCCCATAATTGCAAAGTAAGGCCATCTAACCTGTGTCCAAACTGCCATAGCTTCAGTACTCAGAATACTGTATCTCTTGGTCCTTGAAGAGATTATTTTTATAGTGTGAGTTTATAGCTGATAAGCCCTTGATGCTGCTGCATCACCAGATATCTGCTCCTGCAGTTTTCACAGTTGTCTTTATTAAACTTTTCACAGTTGTCTTTATTAAACTTGAGCTGCTTGTACCATCTGGATAATGCTGCAGCCTGGTCTGGTCTCTGAATAATCCCTTGGGTCTGAAACCAGCTGTATTTCAATCTGCTTCCTACAGAAACAACGTCATGTTTGCTGTCCAAATTCTCATTTTTACTTTCAAAATCAGTCAGATGCCCTGCAACCAGTTCTGTAACACTTTTGTAGTTAGAGCAGGAATGTCAATCCCCTCTTCAGGGATGTGCCTATGAATCTGAAGTTAAGGAAGCATTTCTTTTCTGTGGTCTAGACAACCAGGACAGGAGGGATGGAGTGATTATCAGTGTCTCTGCACAGTTTTTCTTATTCATCACTTGAGGTTTAGAAAGATAGAGTATGGTTATTCCATGCTGGTGACAAATGTATGTGAACTGACAAAATCCATAATTATAGAGGCTGCCTTCTATTTCTGGATATATAGGATTTAAAGGTTTGTATTACAGTAGCGCCATGGGGCTCCACCCAGTACAGGCTGTGTCCTCCAAATATTTACTAAGCTGCCCTGCCTTTTTGCCCCATCGCCCTGCAGTTTTCTTCACAAAATAGGATTCTTTCCATTCCACTAGAAGAGCATAAATATGACAACTGCTGACAATTGTTTATATGTTGGTAAGAGAGGAATTGTTAGCTTTATTACATGCTAAGGTGTGGGTGGACTTGCAGAGCTTGTTCATCAATTACTCTTGTTATTTGAGTAGTAAAAAATACAGTAGATTTCTCATGTAATTGCAGAAGAGAGAGGAAAAAATCATGATGAAGGCTGGAGCTTGTGACTTCTGGTAACAGGAGGAAAGCTCCCTCCCCATTTGCAGATCTGCAACTATGGAACAAATTCAGTACCATTGTAGCAGATGAGGGGCTGAGAGCTCTTTCCAATGAAGCTTCCATGCCGGCTGAGCCTGAGCCCCACAGCAGCCCTAGGAGGAAGCGGCAAATGACAGTAGTGGGAGACTCCCTGCTGCGGGGTATGAAGGCCTTCATTGGCCACTCTGACCTGCTGGTTATGGAAGTCTGCTGGGGGCTCAGAGCTCAGACATTGCAGAAAGACTGCCACGGCTTGTCCAGCCATCAGACTATTATCTGCTGCTCTTCCACATGGACACCGAAGATATTGCCAGGGGAGACCTGCAGCATATCCTAAATGACTACATGGCTCTGTGGATGAGGATCAAGGACCCAGGTGTTTTCTTCTCAGTCATGCTGGTGGAGGGGAAGGGCTTGAGGAGTGGATGGATCCTGCTGGTCAACAACTGGTTGCACAGCTGATGCACAACTGACAACAGGGATTTGTTTTTTATGACCATAGGGTTTTTTGAGGGTTGAGGGCTCCTAGGAAGAGACAGGATCCACCTGATAAAGCTGGGTAAAAGCATCTTTGCCAACACACTGGTCAACCTGGCAAGGAGAGTTTTAAACCAGGAATGATGGGGGAGGGAGATGACCCACAATCAAGTGAGGAAGTGGTGGACCAGTTTGGCAAGCAATGGGTACAGAGTGATGTGGACAAGAGAGACCTTGTAATCAACAAAAGAGGGCTGAAAGGGGTCCACCTCAAGTATATGCATATAAATAAGGAAGTGCCTACAGGACAACATTATAGGGAAAACTCTCATAACTTTTCTGGGAAAACAGCATGACTGGGTGCCCATCTGAAGTGCCTGTACACTAATGCACACAGCATAGGGAACAAACAGGAGGAATGAGAGGTCTGCATGCAGTTGCAGGTCTACAATATGTCATTGGGATCACAGAGACTTGGTGGGATAGTTCACACAGTGGGGGTGCTACAATGGATGGATCCAGGCTCTTTAGGAAGGATAGGCCGGGACAGAGAGAAGAAATCATCCCTTATGTGAGAGAGCAACAGGAATGCATGGAGCTCTGCCTAGGGATGGATAATGAGCCAGTTGAGAGTTTATGGGTCAGGATTAGAGGCCAGAGCAACATGGATGACATTGTGATGGATGTCTGGTACAGACTGCCTGTTCAAGAAGAAGGAGATGAGTCTTTCTTCAGACAGCTAGAAGAAGCCTCACGTTCTCAGGCCCTGGTCTTCACGGGGGACATTAAGCACCCTGATATCTGCTGGAGGGACAACACACCAGGGCACAAGTAATCCAGGAGGTTTCTGGAGTACATTAATGACAACTTCCTGACAGAGGTGATGGAGGAGCTGACAAGGAGAGGCATTCTACTGGACCTCATATTTACAAATAAGGAAGGACTGGCCAGTGATGTGAAGACCAGGGGCAGTTCCTTGGCTGCAGTGACCATGAGATGGTGGAGTTCAGTATCCTGTGAGGAAGGAGCAGGGCAAAACAGGATCACAGCCTTGGATGTCAGGAGAGCAGACTTTGGCCTGTTCAGGGCTTAGAAGAACCCCAAAGGGAGATAGCTGTGGAGAGAAGAGGGGTCTAGGAGAGCTGGTTGACATTCAGTGATCACCTCCACCAAGCTCAAGAATGGTTCATCCTGTTGAGCAGGAAATCAAGCAAAGCCAGCAGAAGGCCTGCATGGATGAACAAGGAGCTCCTGTCAAAACTCAAGCATAAAAAAAAAAAAAGAAAAGAAAAAAGCAGCATACAAGAGGTAGAAGAAGGGGCAGGTGACCCAGGAGGAATATAGACACATTGTCTGAGTGTACAGGGATGGGGTTAGGAAAGGCAAAGCCCATCTGGAGATGAATCTGGTGAGGCATGTGAAGGGAACAAAAAGGGTTTCTACAGGTACAGAAGCAGCAAAAGAAAAACTAGGGAAAATGTGGGCCTGCTGCTTAATGGGGCAGAAGACTTGGTGACAAAGGAAATGGAAAACAATGAAGTTCTCAATGCCTTCTTTGCCTCAGTCTTTACTTGCTCTTTTACTCTGTCCTTTAAGACTTGCCTTCAGAAAAACTAGGCCCCTGAGACGCACAGGAAAGTCCAGATAAATGAAGATTTACTCTCAGTAGAGAAGGATCAGGTTAGGGAGCATTTAAACAAACTGGACAAACCCAAGTCTATGGGCCTTGATGGGATGCACCCACAAGTGATGAGGGAATTGGGAGCTGTCACCGTGAGGCCACTCACTGTTATCTTTGAAAGGTCACGGCAATCGGGAGAGGACTGGAAGAAAGCAAATGTCACTCCTATCTTCAAGAAGGGCAAGAGGGAGGATCAGGACAGCTACAGCTACAGCTCAGTCAGCCTCACATTGATCCTGGGAAGGTGATGAAGCAAATGATCCTGGAAACCATTTTTGATATATTGATATTTTGAAATGTTTGAAGGGCAAGAGGTGACTGAGAATAGTTAGCATGGATTTATGAAGGGGGAATCATGCTTGACCAGCCTGATAGCCTTCTGTGATAAGATCACTGGCTGGGTGGATGAGGGAAGAGCAGTAGATGTTGTTTATCTTGACTTTAGCAAGGTTTTTAACACTGTCTCCCAAGACATCCTTGTAGACAAACTGATGAAGTGCAGGCTAGCTAAGTAGACAGTGAGGTGGATTGAAAACTGGCTGAACTGCTGGGCTCAGAGGGTTGGGATCAATGGCATGAAGTTCAGCTGGAGATCAGTTACTAGTGGTGTATCCCAGAGGTCAATACTGCAGCCAATACTGTTTAACATCTTCATCAATGACCTGGATGATGGGACTGAGTGCACCCTCAGCAAGTTTGCAGATGATACAAAACTGGGAAGAGTGTTTGATACACCAGATGGTTGTGCTGCCTTTCAGAGGGACTTTGACAGGCTGGAGAAATGGGCAAATAGGAATTTCATGAAGTTCACCAAAGGGAAATGCCAAATCCTGCACCTGAGGAGGAATAACCCCATAACCCCATGGCTAGGGGCTAATCAAAAGCAACTTGGCCAAGAAGGACCTGGGGGTTCTGGTGGAAAATCAGTTGAATATGAGTCCTTGCAGCAAAGAAGGCCAACAGCATCCTGGGCCACATTAGGAAAGCATTGCCAGCAGGTCAAGGGAGGTGATCCTTTCTCTCTCATCAGCACTAGTGAGACCATACATGGAATGTCGTGCTCAGTTCGGGGCTTCCCATTACAAAAAAGACATGGACATACTGAAGCAAGCCCAGTGAAGGGCCAAGAAGATGATTAAGGGATCAGAGCATCTATGCTATGAGGAGAAGCTGAGAACGCTGGTATGTTTAGCTTGGAGAAGGCTCATGGGGGATCTTATCAATAAGCATAAATACTTGATGGGGAAGAGTAAAGAAGAAGGAGCCAGATTTTTCTCAGTGGTGCTCAGTGAGACAAGAGGCAATGGGCACAAATTGAAATACAGGAAATTCCATTTAAACATAAGAAAATATTTTTTTCTGTAAAGGTGATTGAACACTGGAACAGGTTGCCCAAAGAGGTTGTGGAGTCTCCATCTTAGAAGATATTCAAAACCCAGCTGGACATGGTCCTGGGCAATCTGCTGTAATTGACTTTGCTTTGAGCAGATGGGTTAGACTAGATGGTCTCCAGAGATTCCTTCCAACACCAAGTATTTTGTGATTCTGTGTCAAAATAGGTAAGTGAAAAATAAAATAGTTAAAATTAGCCGAGGTTATTGTTATTAACTTTCAAATGTGGGTTTTAAAACGTTTTTTTCTCTTGCAATGGGAAATATGACAATATAAGTGTGTGTGTCATTCAGCTGCCTTTGGAATGTGCTTCCACCAAATTGATAAAGCATGCTATTACCTCCTCACTCATTTTCTGACTATATTATCTTTCAAAGGGTTTTATTATTATTATTATTATTATTATTATTAATGATACATATGAACTAAAAACCTATTATTGTACAAATATCACATTTCAAAAAGGAGCAGGCATCTGACATTTAAATACAGTGCCTGCATGAAAAAAAAAACTAAGCTAAGTACAGCATGAAAAAGAAAGAGGAACAATATCTTGCTGAAATGAAGCATTAATAAACTTGGAAACAAGCTTCATATGTCTCCTGTGAGGAAGAGTTGTGCTTGGAGGAGCTTCATTGTGTGGAAAAGAGCTCTCATGCTAACGCAAGATGTTCAGAGCGTGGCTCCTGACCTTCCACAGTGCAACTCATGAACAATATCATCTGCAGTGTGTCTGTCTCAGGGAGCCTACACTTCCCAGCAGGTGATGCTTCTTCCTGATCTGAATGGGTACGATCTCAGTCTGAGTGTTCTTCGGATGCTGCTCATCTAAAACTGGAGCACTGATGTTTTAGGACTTTGGGAGGCTGCTTAGATCCAGTAATGTCAAACAGGAGAACCAAAAGATCTCCACATCCACAATGAAAGAGGTTAAATCCTTTGTTCTTTTTTACTGCATGCAGATTTCATATGGCTCTTCAGCTCATTAGAAATTGCTTATAAGACCTTAAATAGCAATATCTCACTGCATCTGCCCTAATACTTAGGATGTACCTGATGTCAAGACAAACATTTATGAGTCTCATATGGCCAACCAATATTACCACCGTCCCCTTCTTCTGTCTTATATTACAGAATATCCTGACCTCGTTGGCACCAGATTGCCTGACTTATTAAAAACCTTATATTAAATTAGGTATTAATAACACACTAAATACTAGTAGTAGTACACTACTAGTAGTATCAGCAGTGTAAGGTTTAAGGTATTTTAACAAATAGCATAAGGAAGCTTCCCCTACCCTATCCTCCACTTATAATTTACAGAAGACTTTGGCCTCTATCATTGTCTACCTAAAGAGTTAAATAATACTAGATGCACTCACAGGTAGGAAAATGTAATAAGAAACCCTGTGGCATAAATGTTATATTATTTAAGCATTTGCAATTATATTATCTACAGTGGAATTTTGCTCACTAACATTACAGATGAACATGGACTTTCCTTTTATAATCATAAGGCCTCAACTTGAAACAAAAATGAATCTAAATAAAGAGAAAAAAAAAACAGACCTGAAAGTTTAGTAATGCTTGGACCTGGGGTTTATTTCAACTTATTACAGAACAAAGGGAGATCCATAAAATATTGATCCAGATTAGCACATCAGCACCAAGAAAGTTTTGGAAGTGTTCAAAGTTCTCCTCTGGACTCAGATTCTTCAATTACTTTCTGCTTTTTCTATCCATTGTCACTCAGACTTCTCATATCACAAATCTGATATTTTGGCAGATTGTAAACAAACTTGTGATAGAAACAGGGAGAGATCACAAAAGAGAAAATATCTGTTGCAAATATCTACCACACCATAGGGCAAATACTGAATAATACATTTTCCTTCAGGCACAGGTTCATTCTGTTTTTATAAAGCTTGATGACACCAGCCGGAAAGCTAAAAAAATGGTGTTTTGAGGATGACTTTTGCATACATATTTTTGCTTGCTTGGAAGAGGAAAGGAGAGGAAAGAGGAGAGGGCCTAAGTGACTTCATGTTGTGCTCGTACATTTTAGTTTGTATTTATAGCTCAAGTGACTCGCAACTTGGTGAAAATCACATTTTCCATTTGCTTCAAGGCAAATTGCCTGGAGCATTCTCTAAGCAACTTTCTTCACATTTCATTTCTTTTTTTTTTTTTTTTATAACTTTTAAAAGATGGCCTGGGGTTTGCATCTTATTACTTTAAGCAATGTAATTCTTATCATATTGGATGCCAAGATCAATGTTTTCTATGATTGTGCTGCTTTGCGGAGAGAAGTAACTTTTATACCACAAATTTTCCATGCTTAAGAGAACTAGGTGTCTGCCAGCAGTGTAATGCCTGGCTCATTTGAAACTCCATGGAAAGGTCTGCTAAGGTAAAAGTTTTAATTTATAGCATAGAAATCTCAAATTTATACTTAGAAAAAAAGATATTTTTAAAAAGCCACCAGGAATTGCTCTGATACCAGATCACTGTTGGTATTTTACTACATTAATCCCCATTAGTCTTAGTGCACTAAATAAAGTCAGATATCACTTCATTTAACTTTTCTGCAATTACATGAAGGCAATGTTTCATTTTCTAAAAAAACAAAAACAAAAAACGGGGAAGTGCCATAATTTCATTTAGTAAAAATTAGGAGTTATGAGAGATTTAAGAAAGTAAGTTCAGGTCAAATGCTAGAGACACTAAAAAAGAAACTCTTCAAAGATATGAGTTTCAGCTTAGGCATTTTGTTCAGCTTATCATGATGACAGGCCCAATCATGAAGTTCAACTTTGCTGAGACCCAAAGCACCTCAACTTTTAAGGCACTTTGGCTTCTGACATTTGCAAAATATAGGATCAAAATAAATGCTTACAGTGGAGCTCTTTCTTAGAGTTTAACAGTTTGAGGATAAAAACAAGCTATTTGTTGTTTTATAGTTTTTAACTAATATAACCATTTGTGATTTAAAAATTATAAATTTAGAATTTATGTGAATATGAAACATATTCTGTGTTGTATCTTTGTTATTACTGAATTTCTTAATTTACAGAAGCAAAAATGGTAAATTCATCACAAACAAATAATAAGCAAAAAAACCTCCTAACAGTATAGATTTCATTTTTACTTCTTATGGAAGTTCTATATTTAATAGCCATAGCCATTTCATTACAAGACAAATTAGAAAAAATGGAAATTGCTTAATCTCATTAATAATAAACAACTGGCAAAAGAGTATCAGACTCAACAAACAATAAATGATTCTTTGGATTAGCAGTGTAAATCATGTAAACAAATTTCTTTCAGCCTAATCTGTAGAGGTTACTGTTGCCTAGTCCTGGCACGTTTCTCCAAATAGTTTTGTTCATGTTTGACTTCATATACAATTGATGGCCTTTTTAGATATACTGAACCTAGGGAGATGCTGCTTAGCCAATAGAATACATTAAGGAAGATACCTACTTATATCTACTGTAGTTAATAAGGTTTGCTTACCACCTATAATCTGTGGAATATGGAGCACAACCGACCACTTTGTGTAGGAGTTTGGTGATACATAGGAATTATATCTTTGGCACCGTGATGCTTGTATGTGATCAGAGCATTGCACACTGGAATCAATGCGGGTGACCCCATCAGGGTCACTTGCTATTTAAAAATCACCCAGTGATGCCAGTAAGCTGTGATACCATAACATGGAAGCACTTCACTATGGAGCAACAAATCATAAAAAGTATTTGTGCAAAGGCTGCATTTGTAATGTCATTATGTTTAGCTCATAGTATGATTTATTAGTGTGACTGTGATTTGTTAGTAATGAGTCAGTAATAACTGCCTAACTTCAGATCACAACACTGCACAAAGCAACTCAGATTCTGCATAACCTCGTATACGATAGTAAGAACAGATACTTATATTCAGAGCCATCTCGTGACACTGTGAGGTCTTGAATACTCCCTCTTCTTTGGGCTCCTGCCAGCTGCCATACTTCTGGGGAACTTCTGGGGAAATGTGACTCTCCTCCCTGTGTGAGCTGTGGCACCCATTCAGTCAGATAAATAATTACTTTTATTTAATTGTGGCCTTTCTCAAGTCTTACTTATTTCTTTGACTTTGATACAGATGTATTTTAAGGTGTTGGTTATTGTGCATATAATAATATTTCTTCTTTTAATAATTTGATATTGCTCTTTATGTAATCTCTTTAAAATGTTTGCTTCTATAGCAAATATTTACTTATCAAAAGAGCTAGCCTCTGATAACACACTGACCTTATAAGTCTGTTATGTGGATAGTGTCACCTGACAGGCAATCAGGGGAACAAATTGGACTTTCATATACTAAAAACTGAAATACCTGTCAAATTAAAATATATCTATATCAAATATTTAGAAATAAAAGCTATTAAGTCTTTATTCCTCTTGAGTAATGGCTCCATCCACTATGTATTTCTTCATTGATTCTGAGATTAAAGTACGCCTGAAACTTCAGGGTGTTGTAAGAATTTAATAAAGAAATTACTTGATTGATAATCAAACAACCATTCTGTACCAAGGAGCAGTTGGTAGCAGAGTATCTTATTTTAAGCTTGTCAGAAAAAAAGATCTGTTGACCGGAAGTGGTTAAAATAAAATATGGAAACCTCCTTTCGTCTATTTGACTTTGATGATGTGTGATATTCCCCATATTTTAGCTGTGACTTTGTTTCCAAAGAAGTGCCATATCTATTTTGCAAAAATGTTCTCTTCGTAGTTTGACAACAATCTAATTGACTGAATGTGGCTATCTGCAGTCTGAGTACTTTCTATTTACATCCCAGCAATAGGTCCAGCTGAGGGAGTTAATTCGACAGAACTCTTATCCCACAAAATAAAATGGTTGGTGTGCTGTCAGCTTATCTCCCTACACCAACTCACGGTAGGGTTAGATGACCAGTGATCCCCCCTCCACAAAGAAGAAAAAAAAAGAGCCACAGAGCATAGCAGAGACAAAGAGGAGAGAAGGATTACCTTTTTTTTTCTTTGGCAGTAACTCAGATCAGTTTTGTCCTACCGACCAAAAAAGTTAAATAAAAAAGTTTTGTTTTTCAAGCAGACAATACCTTCTCTGTTCTGCAACAGAAAATTAACTGCTGGGTTGTTTGGAAAAAAATATATAAGAAAAGGATAAACATTTCAAGCAGGATGAAATCTGTACTTTTTATTCCCCCCAATTTTTCATTTTTTCATCTTTCTTCCTCACAACTCCACTTCCTAAAATTCATCCAGTTCCGTGCAGGGTTACGAGTCTGGCTAGAGGCTTACCCGCTGTGACAGACATGGGACAGACGGCAAGGAAAGACAAAAATCTTGGTTCTGTTCCTAGTCTGTGCCACCGGGTCCCTTAGGGCTGCTTTTCAGAGCTACCTAGCACACTTTTTCCTCTCTCACTTCAGCAGGACTTGTAGATACACGGTGGTGGATGTACGAGTATAATGGAATTTTAGAATGCCAAATTTCATCAAATTACCCCAGAACTCGCTGTCAAGAACACTGTTACTTCTGCGAAATAGTATTTTACCAACTGGAAGCATTATACCAGGTCGGAATTACGTGCG